>NC_077223.1:74499345-74608731 GCF_024763615.1 Phlebotomus papatasi
AAAAAAAAATCTTGCCCCCCCCCCCCCCCCCCCCGTGAGCAAATTTCGGTCCTACGCCACTGCCCTGGAGTATTGACCCGAAATCGGTGCAAATATTATGCTTTTTTGGAGTATTAGGGGTTAAATTAACGCTATTTCATGTTAATTTTACCCTTAAAAAGGTGTAAAATAACATTAAAAAATGTTGAAATATTTTTACACCTAAAATGTGTTAAAGTTATAAGGAAAAAAAGTTAATCGGACCCCCGTTTTTTTCTCAATGTGCAAATTCTAGCTTCCTGGCCACTTGTATTGCATACGCAATTTTTCCTGTAATATGTACACTGAGAGAGAAAAAGAGGTGCGATTAACTTTTTTTCTTCGTAACTTTAACACTTTTTAGGTGTAAAAATATATGAACATTTTTTAATGTTAGTTTTACACTTTTCTAGGTGTAAAATTATCATGAAAAAGGGTAACTTTAACCCATATTACACCTAGAAAGCATAATATTTACACCGATTTCGGATCAATAATGCAGGTTAAAATTAACTTTTCTGAAATATTATTTTAACTTTTTCGGATTTCTCTCAGTGTACTTCGAAAAGCGCAAGCTCAAATGTATTTTCATATCATAAATAAATAAATAAATAGCATTTAATATTAACCCTCTAACGGTGTTTTCTTTAATATGCGAAAAAAGTTCTAAAACAATGTTTTCTAGGATAATTATGATCCAATAAAGTCGAAAACACCAACCATTCTTCATTATCTCTTTTATTTTAGACGCTAGGTGAGAAAATATTAAATTTTTTTTGAAACTCCTGGCTTCCAAAATTCATATTTTTACTTTTTCCAAATTTTTTAAATAAAATATACAAAGTAGAATGACATATCTTTCAGTAAAAAATAAATTTATTTTCGTCAGATAACTTTAAACCGGTATTTTTATGGAAATTGGAAATGAGTTTTTTTGCACAAATATTTTTTGTTGCTTTTTCTCTGACCTGTCACACAAAACTGGGAATAGCAACAAAACGAAGAGTCAAAATGAGTTCAAACTGTCAAGAGATGTTTATAAGACTATTACCGAGGACACTATAACACTTTTAAATAAATAGAACTTTTATTTTCGCTGTAAATGTGATTTTTGTGAAGACCGCCTGGAGGCGGTCTTACCCATTAGAGGGTTAAATAGTAACGTCCAGGTCAAATATAAGACAACAATATTGAATTTGCAATAAATTGCTCTCTTATCAATTTCACCTGATCTTTAATCTACAAATTTCACCTCTGATCCATTTATCACTCCTTGCCGAAACAGTCCAGAGGGAGTAAATGGGAATGATTATAGAGATGCTACATTAAGTGGGATTTACCATTTTCTCTCCTTACAACTAAATTAATGTAATTCACAGTGAGTCTCTCAATGAATTATCCCCATTTTTTCCCTTTCTCCCTCTCACGACAAGATAATTGTATACATTTGATATGTAACATGCGTGGAGAAATCTCGTAAGATATATTTTTTCCACCATTATTATGATAGATTTTTATTTGAAAATCAGATTTTGTGTGAGAAAAAAAAATAAAGAATGAGAGCTTTACCTTGCCATGGCTGCATAGAGTTGCTCATTGATCAGCACGAGGACATCACCGGCTGCATAGAGAAGCATATCGCGTGATAGTGGTCTCCTGGCCCAGTATTTTTGATCTCTGCGATAGACATTCTTCAGTTGATCCTTCATGGGATTAATTGGTGCACCATACATCTCACACAGTGTATTCAGTGAAACATTTTTCACCTTGTACACTTGCTTCCCGTGATTCTGAAGCTGCAGAATGGCATGAGCCGATTGGGTATCGAAGACATTTCTCAGCAAAATGCCAAATTGATTGTACAAATTGATGGAATCATTGCGGCAATCATGAATGATTTTGATGACATTTTCACTCTCAAGGAGTGTCTTCAATCCACCATCGGACACCATTTCCGGACACGTTAGAATGTCAAAGATAAAAGCCTCGCCACGCGTTGTACCAATCTCCACGAGAGTCAGTTGCCCTTTGGCCCCCAAATTAATGCCCTCGCAGTCAAAACTGATAACCACCTGATCATTGACGGCGGACTTTAGAATAGCTTCGCAGACGAAGGAGCATTCCTTGATTGTCGCAATAACACGAGTGTTTTGCAGTACTTTTATCTTCCACGTATCCCCCACGAAGTAATTATTGACATGAACGGGACTGGAGTTCTGAGATGACTTTCCACCCTCTCCCAGATTTGCATTTGCCCCCTGCAGAGCACTCATTGCCTGCTTATCCTTCTCCAGATTCTCCGCCAGTGTCTTAATCACCAAACTGTTGATTCTCTGCTTCAGTGTCTGATTCTTCGCTGTAGGCTTCTCCGCCGGCGGCTGCACCACCTGCGCCGGCTGATTTACCGGTGCACTTGGAGCCGGAGGTGTGGAACTCGTATAGTAGGACCCAATGGTCCCACTTGGACAATTTCTATCGCACAAACTGTCCAATTTGGCATCATCGTGGACCAAACTGTCAAATCCACTATTTGGCTCACTCTTATTGCTCACCGTCGGTGAATTACTGCTACCACTCGTCACTGGTTCATTCAACTTGAAATCCCCCACAGTCTGCTGCAACCCCCCACCACCCATCAGATTATTATTATTCTGCAGTCTCATTTGAGGTGATTGAGTCCTTGTGGCGGCATTATTATTGAAATGATCCCTAGCCCTGGCCTGTGCCTGCTGAATATGTGCGTCCGACAGTCGAGGTTTCTGCAGTAGTGTGACTAGATTGGATTGAATGTGGAAGCAATCGGAGAAGAGTTTGAGGAATGTAGACAGATCACTCGGTGTCTTGAACATTCGCAACCACATCTCCTCAGGAAATTTGGAAGTTACAATGTGGAAGAGCTGATCAACCAAAATTGGCCCTAAAAAACAAACATTACACACACAAATGAATTATGCATTACAAAAGTCTGACACAAATCGAGCCAAAAAAAAAGAAAAACATCCGAATCAGCATTTTAAATTAAACAGCTGTATTTTTAATATCAGCTATTCTTTGCATAATTGGCATAAATTTTCTAACTAAGAGAAATGGTTGAAATTTTTAGAGGAAAAGAATGAGAAAGCATTTGGGAACTATTTATGTATTCAGAAAAATATGTGATAGAATTCCGTAAGGTAACTCTCTCTCTCTCTACTCTCTACTCTTCAGAAAACTCAAGTATCTAACCGTGAGTTGAATATCAATTGGATTTTAAAGCTTGTCATTTCAATTACAAACATGAGCAAGAATATATTGCTTAAAGGCTATTACACATGCACCTTCAAATCCTTACCGTTTTACCCCTTTAAAGGCCTCAGTGTTTATTTTTAAAATTAACTAATTTAATGAATTTTTTAAATAATTTTGCAGTAGGGTGGAGTAACCACTTATCGCCACTTTAGAGAAAATGTGAAATTAATTTAATTATAACTTTTGAACCCTGATTACAAGAGAACTCAAATTTGACACAAAGTTACTCAGATGTATTGGCTCCAGATTCGTCAAGAAAGTAGTACTCAAATTTAACGCTGGAATACTTAAAAAAATGATTTTTGTTAACAATGCATAAATAACCACTTCATCGCCACTTTTTACCACTTTTCGCCAGTTTTGTAACCACTTCTCGCCACCGTCTTGAAAACTTCCAAACTCTGTTACTTTGGGCAATTATTATGCAAACAATACATTCAGCATTTCTTTTTTCTCATGACCACCATATTATTACTCACTTTAAATGAATTTTCTTCGCTTTTATTTAGGAAATCTAATTAATAGACTGTTGCAGAAAGTAAAAAAAAACAGATTTGACAACTGAGAATATGCGAAGTGAAGTTAGTGTCGCCTATTGAAAAACAATGGAGACAGGTGGTAAAATCAATTCAAAATATTACCACTTTCCGCTATGCCTCATTTTTACATAAAAGTAATATTAAATGAAATATTAATTAAATAAATACAAATTTTATGTATTCTACGAATGTAATTAAATATTTAACTGACAGATTATTTATCCAAAAACGTAAATTTTCTTCGATGAAAATTTGATGGCACTTGCTTAAAATATTGCTCTAAATAATGCTCAAAATCTCAAATCCAAAACGAATAATAATAATTATTTTTCGACTCTATTCGTAATAGCAATAAAAATAAAAAATAAATTTGAGGCTCAATTATTTCATAAATCGTGAAAAATAGCGATTTCAATATAAGTGGCGAGAAGTGGGGCACTAGCGAGAAGTGGTGATTCCACCCTACTTGAATGTCACATATAGTAAAGTGCTACTAAAGTGCTATTAATTTAATTCTAAAATTAAATTTGGTCAAAAATTTTATTCATCTGCTACAGCCTTTTAGATCAGGAAAAATTGATCAAATCAAAATTCATATCACTTTCTTTCTCAAACTTATTGCATATGTTATCTCACTCTTTCCCACTCTTCTTCTTCTCGTAAACATTAAATCACGAAGGCTGTCAAATTCCCAAAAGCCAAAATTCCGAACGTCAAAATTCCGAAAATGCTAAAATCCGGAAAGCCAAAATCCCAAATGTTCAAAATCCTGAAAGGGATGAAATTATATCTAGTAAAATATTTAGAATGATTTCCCAAGACACAAAAAATTTCCCTTTGCCTTCAGCAAGCGTGGATGCAATCGTGGTACGGAATTTTGATTTTCGGGATTTTGGCTTTCGGGATTTTGACCGGGGCCCATCAAAACATATTCAATTTTGATTTAAACAGCAAAATTCAAATTCGAAAATTTGCCTGATCTCAAAAATGTGCCGGAGGCTTTAGGAAGTTATGTGAATCCTACAAATTTTAAAATATATAGGGTAAAAAGTGGAAAGCGAGACAGTTTGGAAAGTTGGACAAAGCAGTGTGGAATGTGAGACACCTTCTTAAAAACTTGATAATAAACCAATTAAATATTTCAATTTTCGATAAAAAGATTATTAAACCTAATTGTGTGATTATTTGAGAAGTTAAAAATGCAAAAGTCATTATTAAACAATCAAAGGGTGACTTGCAAGAAGAATTTAAAAAATGTATTGCATGCGTGATATTCATAACCTTGACACGGTAGTTGTCATTTTCTCTGTTTCTTATGGAAACTAGGAAAATATCAAAGTGTTTTGTTTGATTTTTCGGCATAATTTGTGAAATATTATTAAGTTCGCAGTCAAAATCGAAAGACATCCATTTAAATACATCCATTTAAAAGGTTAATAAAAAATATTTGTGAACTATTACATTTAAAAAGGATAGAAAAGTGATTTAATTTCATGTTGCATTCAAAACAAGTATTATGAAATCTTGGACAAGTTGATTCTGTGAATGAATTTGGTGGTTTTGTGCAGTGGAATCATGTTAACAAGGACGACAAAGATCCTTAACACTTCGTAGAACCCTAACTAAAAGTGTCACGGAAGGACCAGTGGCAGCCGCTGCCATTTATCGAATTTTACATAATATTTTGATATTTTTACTTATATTTAAACATTCGGAGTTTTAGTCAGTTCTTTTCTGATGTCTGAATCAGAAATTTCATCTCCTTGGGTACTGTACTGTATCTAAAGATTTTTAACCATTCGATGTTTTCATCTTTATCAGAATCATGGAGTAAGGGAAAGGTGTCTGCCTTTGAATGCGGCAGCCTTAGAATGTTTCAATTTTTCTCTTATTTTCCAAAGCAAAAATTCTACTTTATCAACAATAGTTAATGCTATTAACTATTTTCTATTAACAAATATATATTCGCTTAACAAAATGGATTTTTAGCTTTGGGAAATAAGAGAAAAATTGAAGCATTCAAAAACTGACGCATTCAAAGCCATGTCACTTTCTCCTATAATTCTTCTCAATCATTTGCAAAAACACTTTCAGTTTGTTCTTTTAAGGCTTACTAACAATCAAGAAAATTACATCTGCAGAACGTGAAACTCCCATATAAAATGCAAATGGCAGCAACTGCCACTTGGTCCTTCCGAGTGCAGTTTTTTGTTTTTGCAATATATTTACATTAATATTTAATTTTTATTAAAAATTTTATAACGAAAAAACAGCCAGATAAATTCTTCACGCATTCAATCAGGCCTCCAGGCGAAATGATATATTCTTCATTATAAAAAATAACATTGAAAACTAAATTGGCAGCGGCTGCCACTAAGGGTCCTTCCAAGTGTTAATCCATTTTTTTTCCCAAAAGTATGATCTATTTCGGAACAAGAATATTTTTCCCAAACGTAGAACTTATTTCGGAACGGAGTATTTTATTACTTTTGGATATGTTTTGGAGGTGATCCAGGCGAACATTTCGTCCAAACATACCTATGACCTAAAAAATCGCCATTTTAAATTTTTGAAGGAAAAAGTTTTTTACTATTTTAGAGAGTCTATTTTTCAACCGATTTGTTTAAATTTGGATTTTTTGAAAAGGTTTTGAAATCAGTAATAAATCAGGTATATATCCGTAAACGACTTATCTTTCTCGTATTCACATTTTTTGTTTGTCCGTATGCCTGTAAGTCATGCCAGAGAACATTCTAGAATAATCATGTGTGTCTTATTTTTAGTTGTGATTCTTACATAATCACACTTTTTATTTTTAAATGATTTTGTGATTCTTGAATCAATTTAATCTCTATAGTAGACCAGTAAGCACCAAGAGATAATGCTAAAAATTAATTCACAGAGAGTTCTATCTCGTGAGTTCGAGCATTCCGCATTTAGCCATTTTAGCTTAATTGAAAAATTTGTATAAAGGCCATTTCTGCTTTTCTGCGATATGAAAAGTAAATACTGTATTTTTCTTTCATAGTCAAATACTTGTTTTGTCATTTTCATACTCAATTTCAAACTTTCAGCTTAATCAATTCACTAGAATTCTCTAATTCTTAAAGTTTGAAATTGACAAACTTTAAAGCTTGCACAATAACGAATAATTTCGGCTCAATAAAGCTTCCATTTTCATTTAATGGAGATATTTTATTATTCAAGAAAACACAATCTAAAATGAGAATATTTCAGAAAGCTCCAAAACTTTGGTTGTCTTTTTTATATTTCGAAGCTTCTTATGCATATTTTATTAAGACTGCAGCAGTTCGAATTCTTTTTATTTAAATGTTTGATTTTCTGTGAATTTATTCATTTTTAAATTTTTATTGCGAAGCAAATTCAAATTCACCTTGCAAGTTTTTTCAGAGAAACATATTTCACAAAATATGAAAAATTCAATGGACTTTTAGTATTGAAAAAATTAAGATTCGTTCTTACGATTGAAATCATTCATTTAAGTTTTCTTATTGGATTTATTATTTACTTCCAAGTGGTCACATGCTCATTAAAATCACCACGACAAATATTACGAATAAAACCATGAAAATACTTTCAAGTGTTAACCCTGTAAAGATGAATAAATGATATTTTTATCCCATTATTTTAAGCATTTTTATATTTGTTCTCTACACAAATATATAAAATTAAAAACAAAAACCGAACAATAAGAAATATTAAACAATTTCTGACTATAAATCTATAAAATGTCAATAGTGCATGCAATCCCAAAATTGAAAATTTTAGCGACTATACAGGAAAATCCTAAACTAAAACTAAATTTTCTTAAATTCTTGCTTTGAAGACTTAATGCAAAATAATTAGAGTCTTATCAAGGATAAAAATGTAAAAGCATAATTTTCTATAGAACAGTGTTTATAATGTTATGGAAGTAATGTAATTTAGTTTCTTTAAAAATTATGCGATAAATCGTATATCAATGTATTTCCACAGTTTAAAATAGCCCCATTTTCCTCTAATCTATTTTGAACTTAACTATATTTTTTCTTTAATTTGTTTTGTATTTTCTTCTTTTCTAAATATGAAGTGAGTTACCAGAATATAACAATTTGTGAAAGATCGTTTTCACCGTTTTAATCTGAGGGAGGTCACCAACTCTAAGACGGCAGTGGCCGCTAAGTCAATCTTCATTTATCTATTATTTTTCTTGCATTCAAGAAAAACTCAGAGAAAAGCACGCGAGATCAAAATCAACCATGAGCCGTGATACAGACGTGCTTAATAAAAATATTAATAATATTATTATTAATATGATTAATAATAATAATTAATAAATGTGTTAATAAACACATTTAAAATAAATATTATCACGCTCATGATATTCAAAGCAAAGAAGTCACGTCCTTAATGTATATTAATACGGCGTAATATTATTTAACAAAATCCTTAATATATTGATTTCAAAATATTAATCACGTCCGTGATAAATACTACCACAACGTGGCATTATTTATCAAATCACTGCATAACATCAAAATATTAATCACAGACGTGATAAATGGTATCATGCCGTATTACCATTTATCGAATCTCTATTTCGCTGCAAAATGTTAATCACGGACGTGCTAAATAGCATCACGCCGTGCTACTATTTATCAAATCTCCATATTGCTCCAAAATGTTAATTAAGGACGTGATAAATGGTATCACACTGTGATACCATTTATCAAATCCCCATATCGCTCCAAAGTGTTGATCACGGACGTGATAAATGGTATCACGCCGTGATACCATTTATCAAATCCCCATATCGCTCCAAAGTGTTGATCACGGACGTGATAAATGGTATCATGCCGTGATACCATTTGTCGAATCTCCATTTCCCTCCAAAATGTTAATAACGGACGTGATAAATGGTGTCATGCCGTGATATCATTTCTCGAATCTCCATTTCGCTCCAAAATGTTAATCACGAACGTGCTAAATAGTATCACGCCGTGCTACCATTTACCAAATCTCCATTTTGCTCCAAAATATTAATCACGGACGTGCTAAATAGTATCACGCCGTGCTACCATTTATCGAATCTCCATTTCCCCACAAAATGTTAATCACGGACGTGCTAAATGGTATCATACTGTGATACCATTTATCGAATCTCCATTTCGCTAAAAATGTTAATCACGGACGTGCTAAATAGCATCACGCCGTGATACCATTTATTAAATCTCCATATCGCTCTAAAATATCAATCACGGACGTGATATATAGTATCATGCCGTGATGGCATTTATAAAATCTCCATTTCGCTCCAAAATGTTAATAACGGACGTGATAAATGGTGTCATGCCGTGATATCATTTCTCGAATCTCCATTTCGCTCCAAAATGTTAATCACGAACGTGCTAAATAGTATCACGCCGTAATACCATTTATCAAATCTCCATATCGCTCCAAAGTGTTGCTCAGGAACGTGATAAATGGTATCATGCCGTAATGTCATTTATCGAATCTCCATTTCGCTCCAAAATGTTAATCACGAACGTGCTAAATAGTATCACGCCGAGCTACAATTTATCGTATCTCAATTTCGCTCCAAAATGTCGATCACGGACGTGATAAATGGCATCATGCCGTGATACCAATTATCAAATCTCCATTTCGCCGCAAAATGTTAATCACAGACGTGCTAAATAGTATCACGCCGTGCTACCATTTTTTAATTCTCCATATCGCACCAAAATGTTAATCACGGACATGATAAATGGTATCATACCGTGATACCATTTATTAAATCTCCATTTCCCTCCAAAATGTTAATCACGGACTTGATAAATGGTATCATGCTGTGATACCATTTACCAAATCTCTGTTTATTTGTTTATTTAAGCAATTGGTACGCCAGATCCTCTAAATATGTTCTAATTTCTCCTAGAGGTTAGGAGCAACGCTAAGACGACGATGGGTGCATTAAAAGGAATTAGAATTGTAAATACCGAAAAGAAAACTATTAACCTGAATTCAATTAAAGACAAATCAGAATAAAATCATTTTGCAAATTTTTGGCTAAAATTTTCACTATTTGATTTTTTTTTAATTAATTCAAATTGCAAATTAAATTTAATTTTTTCATCTACAAAATTTCCCAACTCTGACAGCTGCTAAAAAATGTGGGGTATTTGCTTCGTTAAATCAATTAGAAAATTGATTAAATTCAGAAAAGAAATACGTTACAGAAAGACAATTGGCCATGACAAAGGCCAATTTCTTGCGTACACACAACAACTTTTTGGCTCAACGAAAAATTTCTACTTTTTGATAAAAGTAATCTCCATGGTCAGTATTCCACAGAGACTCAAAATATTTCAAATGCTGTAATTACATAAACATCGACAAAATGTTTTTTTTTCTTCTTCTACCATTTCTTTCATATGCCAAGTGAAATTTCAATCCAATAATCTCTCTCTCGCTCTCCCCCTCAATATTAGTTTGTTTTATAGAGAAAAATAATATAAAATTTTCGTGTTGTTTCATATATTCTTCAATATTATAAGTAATACCTTTGTTTTCGATCCAGTGAGCAAAAAAGTCGAGCAACTGTTGCGTGGCAATTGTATCGATTGAGGGTTGTGGCAGATGGAGTCGCTCACCAACAGGAATATCCTTGAGATCATCAGTCTCCACGAGCATCACATGTTCCTCAATCACGGTAAATGTATCCGGATGCTTGGAGAGAAAGTCCGTGAACTCCTTTATGTGCTGCCCAGAAATATGTCGAACTTGCGGTGATGCCTGACTCCGATGGCCCAGGAGACTCCGGATGGGTACTTCTGTCCCAAGTCCATACATCAGGAGTTTATTCTTAAAGTATTCCTTGGCCTCTTGCGTATAATCCCGTCGACCACTTGTAACTCCAGACGGATCATCCGGAGAGGCCGATAGATATGTATTTACATGGACATAGTCTCCATTGATGTAGAACAGGGCAGGATACCCGGCAAGGAATTTTTTCAGACCTACGGAAAAAGTCCTCAAATCATTGAAGGTCACAGCATTTCCTCCCCAGCATTCATTGACCCGGAAAAGTCGACCCACAAAAATAAAAAGAATTCTCCCAAAAAGTAAACGGCTATTGATCCAACAATCACAGCACTTTACGTGCCAAGAAAGAGTATTAAAAGAAAAAAAAAGTATTCGCACGAGCCATGCCAAAGTATTGCAAGACACGACGATTTTCCTTCTTTCCCAATCTTCAACAGTTTTTTTTTTCCTCCAACTCTTTTCATGTCCATTTCACATAATTCCCACTCTGTACAGAGAGAATGAAAGTGTTGCTGATTATTTACTTAAATACCCATTTATTAGTACTTTGGAGTGTTCATGTTAATTACCAATGTCCATAATATCTTTCAAATTGTTGCATTTTCACCCACTTCAAAAAATTTGCCAAAATTTCTCAGGTGTTTTGCACAAGAAGCAATACAGACAGGAAGTACTTGGCATAGTTTTCAAAGTTGTGATGAAACTTTTGTCATTCTTTGAAGAAATAAAAATTAACTTTATATCATCCTTGGTATTTTGCCAATTGTTATGCATATCTTAAAATTCATATTAAAGCTGTTGCATACAAAACATAACAAAGTTACTATATTTATTATAGTTCAATTTCTGATTAAATCTTAAAGCTACAAATCTTTAAAACACCATAAAAAGGGATGACAAAGCGTCCCAGGCTTTGCGAATTGCTCGAACTCGTGACTTATACGGGCTTCAGACCTAAGGCTTAGCCATATGACTTAAATCCTTTAATTCCTTATCATGCAAGATTTTTGAAGAAATTATTGCTTAGGAATACACATTAAGGGCAAATTATCCATTGGATTTTAAAAAATCAACAAAATTGTTTGTTATTTAAATTTTTGAGGCCTTTGGGAACTGGGCTAAACTTCCAGTCTAAAGCTGGTATTAGATGCTATACCGCAAAAGTACTTTCGCATCATTTACCGTTTACCGGTTCTCAACCGATTTGAACCGATTCATAAATCTCTCAAAAGATCCCGCAAAATAGTTTTAAAAGTAATAGGATTGATTTTCAGATAAAATTTTTTTATCAGTTATGAACCGGTTCATAACCGATTCAAAACCGATTGGAACCGGTTCAGTTTGGTCGGGAATTCCAAGACCTTTCCAACGAGCCCAAATATGACCCCATTCGCTTGATAAATGCACTCTCTAGTGTCTTTTTAACCTTTGACCTTGAAAAACCATTATTATAGGAATGATTCAACGGTGTTTTCGTATATGGACGAAATGTTCGCCTGGGTAATTCCTAAAACATATCCAAAAATGAAAGAAAATCGCGAGACGCATTTTCGAGCAATCCCAAAAAAACAGTTTAGGTGGGGAAGGCGAGGGGTGGGGGAGAAATGAGGGGCATGTTAACGATCCTTGGGTCGAGTTATTGGGGGGTCCCCCTTAGGTCCCAAATCTCTATCTCTAACCGTTTCGCCTCTAGAGCTGATGATAGCCGGACGGACAGACGGACAGACGGACACACGGACAAACAGCGTGACGACATTTCTCAGAAATCGTCTTAAACGTGTAGATTTCTTGACAAAAGTGGTCTCCGGGGGGTGGAAGGTGGAAATTCGGGGATGTGAAAAAATCGAGGGATTATATACTGCTCTCTTCGTAGGATTCGAGCAGTAAAAATTATTTGTAGGGGAGGTTGTGCAATTAAACGCAGTGGCAGTTTCAATTACTGCATAATTTTCTTATCTCTTTGATAGGAAGAAGACAAAAACCTTTGTGCTACTAAGGAGGTATTAAACTCCTTTTGTCAGCCAAAGTGCCGAAAATCCAAAATCTTGAAATGCAAAATCCCGAAATCCAATATCCCGAAATAAAAAAAAACCAGATATGCAAAAACTCGAAAGCCAAAATTCCGAAATTCAAAATCCCAAAAGCCAAAATCCTGAAAGCCAAAATCCTAAAATCCAAAATTCTAAAATCCAAAATCTTGAAAAACGAAATCCCAAATTTTCAAAATGAGAGGATAATGTATAGAATAATTGTCCAAAACTCAGAAAATTAACTTTTGTCTCCAACAAGCGGGGGGCAGTCGTGAGAATAGCTAGATACTTTTAAAAATTCTGAATTTTGGTTTTTCAAAATTTTGACCCATTTAGGATTTTTGCTATATTCGGGATTTCAACCTAATCGGGATTTTGACTTTCGAGATTCTGGTGTTCGGGATTTTGGCTTCTTAAATTTCACTTTGGCTATTTTTATTATCATAATTTAAATATCGTAACAAATAGGACTCTTACACTAAAAAAAACACGATCTAAAGCGTTATAATCATCTTTTCAATGTCTAGAAGTAGTATAACACTAGTAGAAAATTGAGCAATTAGCAAGGTATCATAACAATATCTTAAGTTTTCGGACTTTAAAAATATAACAAAAAATACTCAAATTTGTTTTTCGTGTATTTAATGTTTTAGAAAGCCTCAAAATAACCATTTAAATCTGTTCTAGAATCTCAAGTTTTAAATAAACGCAAATTTTTATTTCCTATTAACTGTTCCATCCATTTTTGCGTAAAATTGACCCGCTTTGGGGCACGCACTTTCACGCATTCTACCGTGAAATTGTCTTCTCCACAATAAAACAAAGAAATTAAAGGATAATTGTTCCTTTTTTTGTTATTCCTAATTTCAACTGCAACTCACGGAATATACTAAGTATTATTCCTGATTATTATTTCAACATAATATTTTTTTAAATTATAATTCTATGGATTAAGAAGAAGTAAAAAAGAATTTAATCAGTCCAGAAACAAGCGTTTAAATCGCACTCTTTGGAAAACGATCCAGTTACCCCACCTTATTATATATTTAAGAATATATTACTAAAACTTGAAACACTAAATATCAAAGTTTGATCTTAAATTTATTTTTATATCTGAATTAAGGGGTATTCTTCAATATCATTAAATTTGGAGTTAAATTTCTTAAGGTCTAATCAAACTTCATAATACTAAAGTCACAATGGAAATGTTAAACTTCTTTGAGTTGCTTTTAATTTGAAACATGATTTTGAGGTAAGCTTGTAATTTATAAAACATCACAATTTCTGAGCTGAAAAAAATTAATTTTGACAAAATATTTACCGTAGATAAGTATGCCACTCATGCCACTACGGGTAACTATGCCACCCCACTGCCGTATATAAGTTTTTTTTTTTAATTTCAGCACTTAAGGATAACCTTCACCCGTTCTATTTGCCATGTTTGATAGGTAAAAGAGTAAAAATCATCCTTAAAAGCTAGAATTAAAGAAAAGCGTACGAACGGTAAAACCGTTTACAATTATTTTATAATATAACCAATTATTTTATTGAAATCTTCAAAAATTATGTGAAAATAATTCAATATGTAATATAGAAATGCTATAAAGCCTTTGTATTAGCATTTTAAAAAAAACTTAGTATACAGAATCCATTTATCTAAACACGCTTTATCTTTTATTGAAAGAAAATATTGTCTCAAAACAACAAAAGCAATAGATCGCATTAATAGGGAATATTGTACATATAAACAAAACCCAAATATTAAATTTCAAAATCCAATGTTTACAAACAATTAAAACATTTTAAACAAACAATAGAATTCATCAAAAGTATAAACAGCTATTAAACATGTTCTGTCTGTACTCATAACATGGCCCAAAAACTTTTATAAAAACAAGTAATTTTTACATGCTCAATGCTGTCAGGAACGTTAAAATTTTGTAGCTTTTATTGTGAAAGACAAACGAGGGTATTATCAATAAAATGGGAAGTTCTAAAGAATTTTTGGAATCCTTTATGAGGAATTATAAAAAATTTTAATTCGTAATTTGATAACATTGCCTTTGATACAAAATAAAAGCTTTGTGTTCACACTTTATCAAATTCAATACTTTCATTTCTCTCAAACAATCAATTAGTGTTAATAAAATTTTTATGATTGTCCGTACCATTGCTGTTTCGGTCATTGTCGTACAATAATTTTCACCATTTTTACAAGTTTAGCAGAAGTTTAAGATCATAATTGTTTTGAATATATTGGCCACCGGATAACAATAAATACTAATACATATTTCTAATTGCAATGACCATACCTTTGAAAAATATGTCACTATAATTAGATAATCAACTCGATATAAGCGCTAGGAAGAAGCCAAGTTATTAAAAAAAGGCACAGGGATAACATTTTAGGAATAAAAATTTATAAAATTATGCACTTCATGCATATCCGATAAGTAAAAAAATTATTATGATAACAATTTTCGTTTTGAATTAAAAGCAATTAGTTATTTAATATTAGAGAGACACTCCATTTAAAATCCCTCAATTTATAAATAAAGAATATTTTCAATTTTGTCAGGCAATCCGTTGTACTTATGCAATTATTATATCTGACATTTAAATAAAAAAATATTTGCGGTAGGGGAAAGTGGAACACTTTTGAATTAGGGTACCTTTGAAATTGGTCGTTTTTCTTGTATTATTAAAAGGAATTCCGGTTTATCATAATGTAATTTAGCTTTACAATTGGTTTGTCGCGCTTAATTACATCATTGTAAAGTTTATGTCAATTTAAAAACAGCAGAAAAAAGCCCTATCTCAAGGGTATTCCAATTGAAAGGCGTCCAATCCCCCCTAAACGATTTCTTGTAAAAATTAATGGATAAATATAAATCATTAAATAAAATTATTAAATATTTCTTTGTGAATTAAAACAAATTAATAACTAATAAATTGATATTTTTATTTACTTATTTAGATATTTTAGAAGTACATTATAAAATATTAATCAAACACTTTGATTTTGCCAGTCCTAAAATTACAAAACATTGAAGAGACATAAAACTTTATTACGCGTGGCATCAAATGGTCCTTTTACCCTATAATTGAATAGTTTAAAAGGAGACCTAAAGTAAAATTTTGAAATTTTTTCTCTATTTTAGATTGACAAAGAGAAAAATAAGGTCTCGTAGAAGTATAAGCCCTACACTACATTCGTGGCTGCTGCTTCGTGGTCTTTATCTTTTGCCCATGTAAAACAGTTAGGCAATCTTAAAAGTTTAATTTAAGTCCGATTCCAAATTAGCCCATTATACCCTAGCGTGGAGTCTGTACACTTATGGATGTTATACACACTTATGGACAACGCAAAAATCTTAAGTTATTACATTAAACAGATTTCGAAAAATCAAAAAAAAAATGGTAATTACATCATAATGTACACACCCCATTATTTATGTACAGCCCCATTATTGTTAATGTTTGTACAGGGACATGAATCAGAAATATATTATGATTATTATTATTAATCTAATAATTTTATAAATTTCTAAGTCTGTTTTACGTATGAACTTAAGATTTTTGTACGATGTCCATAAATGTATAACATCCAGAAATGTAGACTCCACCCTATTTGTTTTGAAAATGTTAAAAATTCCTTTAAATCCTGCTAACAGTACAGATATAACAATATCTCAATTAATAATTAACAATATATCAATTCAATATCTTCCAAAATAAAAGAGTGAGATTTATGCCCTAGATTAGCTTATGTGCTGGACACTTACGATTTAAGCCGGGAGACGGTTTAACGTATAATTATAATCAAAATAATGGTTAGACTAAATTCCCATCTATTTCTCACTAACTAAGCCGTTTCCCGGTTTAAACCGAGAGACGAATTAGTCAGAAACTGATGAATATGTAATCTTATCATTATATTTAATTATAACGGTTTAAGTCAAGAGACGTCTTTGTGGAAGACTGAAGGAATATAGTCTAATCATTATTTTGATTATAATTACGATAGGCCGTCTCTTGGCTTAAGTCGTAAATCTGTCCAGTACATTATCTTTCAAAATATATGCATTTAATTATCCCATTCAGTTAAGTCAAGTCTAATCATGTCCATAATCATGTTTTCATGAATAAAGTGGACATCGAAAGAAGAAATAAGCCTTATTTATTTTCAAGCACTGGTGGAACATATAATTACTTGTCGCCAGTTCGCCTTTCTTGCTTATTTTAAATCGGCGAAGCCTTTTTTACAGAAAACTAATTTTGGAAAGTCATTGATAAACACTTTTCTTATTAAAATAGAAAAAAAAAACATTCGACAAAGCTATAAAGAAATAATTTCCTATAAAAATGTGTCAAGTTGATATATCATTCACCTACGAGGGCTCGCAATAAGGGCAGAATCACATTGACAATAAAATGCTCGCCGTAGCCTCACCATATTTCGTTAATTTACGCATTTACATTGCAATTCTTACGCAAATTTTCCATTACCGTTATCTCATAATCGGTGGCACTAGGTGAAAATAATGTAAGAAAATTGAAGAAATTAAACGAAAATTCGATAAAAGGTGAGCAAAAAATACTGTACGATTGATTTCTCGTACAGTTTTCTTTGCTCACTGTTTATCGTATTTTAGTTTTATTTTTTCGATGTTCTTACATTATTTTCACCCGTTGCTATCGAGTATGAGATAAGGTAATACGGTGAGCATTTTACTGTAAATGTTATTCTGCCCTAAAGCATAAATCGAGGTAAATTTTGATTAAGCATAAATCAAAATTTAACCTATATGGTAACTATACCAAATTTCGGCCAGTTATTAATTTAGGCCACTTTTGTAATCCTTAAATTTCCATTCTAATTCCAATTTTAGAAAATGGCTGGAAAAACACGTTTACCTTCAGTAGACAAATATGTATAAGTTTTAGCAAAACTAGAGTGATGAATTTCCTATAACAAATTGCTAATTGAAAAATTCTCAGGTATCAGAGGACCCCTACTTAATTTGCTTTCCAGCTCAATTTAGATTTTCAAAAGTAGAGAAAGATTCAAGTTTTTATGAAGGAAAAATTAAAAGTATTTCTCTTACTGTATAAAACCTATTAGATTACTTTCCGAAAAAAAAAATAATGCTTTACTGATCAAAATTAAATTTTTAAATAACAAAGTTTTTTTTCCGTTACCAAAAATATTTTGCCTTACACGTGGAGCTTAGATTGAAAATGGAACACATTTTAACGAACTTTCATCATCTTCAAGTGCATGAAAATGCCCCACCCTCCCTTACTAAATTAAATAGCTCCCTATGATGTTAAGACATAATAATTTTATATTTATTTATAATTTGAGAAAAACATGTTAAAGTCAGATTGATAAATATTTCATAGAGAGGGAGCTATTCTTTCTAAGGAAAATAACACCCTACTGTCTAATTCTGCCTCGATTACCCCTAACATGAATTTCACTTTATTATTAACGGAATGGGTATAGGATTAAAATAAAGCAATCTTTTTCCAACCTATCAAAATTTCCAACTGGAAATATTTCCATAGGCAAATTCCACCTCAAATTTTAAGTGATGTCATCCAATAAGACAATACCAACTCCCGTATTGGACATTTCAATACACATCATGAATTTATCCATCTCATCTGCGTCGACAAAAAAAAAACAAGAACACAGTCAAACAGAAAAATCTGCTGCTAGTGAAGCGTAAATTTGCATTTAGTTCTTCAGTCGAGATACTCCAAACTTAATATAAAATTCCAAAAAGTTCTTACAGACAAACAATACAATTTTCGCCCTCTTTCTTGTTTCTTTTGCATTTCTCACCTCACACATCAACACACCAAAAAAAAAATCCACCGCCTAAAGTGAGGAAATTGTGTGTGAAATATTTATAAAACCATGGGGCAAAATAGAAAATTGAGGACAGTCTGCTAGTATATATATTTTTGCAGAGACAGAGAAATTATCGAAAATATATTTCCGTTGGTGCGAGCCCCGAAAACGTGGCATACAATGGGGTACTTTTGAAATAAATCACCGCTGATGTTACATTTAATTTCAGATGCAATACTTATGTTTGATTCGTGCGAAATTTATCATATCAATTTTTCTGCTTGGTTTTCTCTTGGACAAATTTTATTGTGCGTGTCCTCGTTTTGGATAGTTTGACTCTTATTAGAGCAATATCTTTCATTATGGTTGGATGTAGGTCATACTTAAGTACAACAGCTGAAAGGGTAGCTGATAAATTAGAATTTAATTGATTTCCAACCGGTTATAAAAGTTTGATAGAAAAGTTCTTGAATTCCAACAAGTTTAATTGTTTTTAAATTTTTAATGAATTGGTAGATCACCTGTAGACTTTAATAGATATTTTATTGTATTATTTACTTCTACGCTACTTGAACAAATTTTTAGATAATTAAAATAATTATTAGTAATATTTTAGGTTATGTGAAACATAACCTCAAAACCCAAGCCTGAAGTAGATATATCTCTTATTCCTGTTGTAAAAGGGACTTTTCTAAAAAATTTAGTCATGATAAAATTTACTGATCTGAGGTTTTTTTTATTAAAGCATGAAGTGTATGCAATTCTAACCTCATAAACATAACAAATGGGTTTAATATGTACCTATACATTAAATTCCTTCTGCTTCTCCTGCTTTTTCGAGGTTATATAAAACATAACCTCAAATTACAATGTGATATCTTTAACAATTAACGTCGTTTTCCCTTTAGACTGCAGAATTAATAATAATACGAACTGTAGTTAGAGTTTGGCTGTTTTAAATTTTACTTTAATTTAAAAAATCTAAAATTACCTAAATTCTATTTTTAAAAAAATCGCACGATTGTTTTTTAAGCGTCCAGATTCCGTTGAAATAATTGTCTATGTTCTGCAAATTTTTATAATTTCTTTATTTCAAAGTTTAATTTAATTAACTAACTTCTGAGTTACATGAGGGTTAGAGTTTGAGGTTAGATATAAAATAACCTGTGGAAGAATGTAAACAACACCCAAATTGCCGCCCCTCTGAAGTTATCGATTTAGGTGTTTTTGGGTGTCAAGGAAAGTTCCCCTTCTGGGATTTTATTTAGTTGACCAATCTGGCAACTCAGCGATTTACGCTCTCTTGGATTTTTCTTTTGATAGACATTACGCGTCTCTTCTTTTTTCTTAAATTAATCTTTTTAAATATTGTTCACAAGTGCTATCGAAGTAAAATACAAATAGTCAATAAAAGTATCCAGTGCTTTATTAATTGGAGTTTAATGTTTTCCTGAATAATAAAGGAAGAGTAGGGAAATCGATTCAAACCGGATGATAACCCTATTCTTCCTTACAGGTACTAATTATCACAGACAAGGGAAGCAATGAGCAAGAGAATTCTAAAGGTGTTTCGTATATTATTGCAGAATATCAGTCAGGGATAAGACACGGAGAGTTTCTAAAAGGTTTCTTATTTGATATCACAGGTAACAAGCTTACACATAACCTTATAAATTAGGATATCACACCACAACTAAGAAAATTCGAAATTCAATATGATATCCTACTTTCATAATTTAAAAAATTAATGTAATTAAAAATTAAAACAAAAATACACTCATATATACATTTAAATGGCTAGAATTTTTTTTTACTTTTCTTGACTTTAAATTCCATCAATTAAAAATCAAAAAAAATATTAGTTTAATATTTATTTTCATGTTTCCATGTATAATTTAATTTTTTTTAAGGGTAAAAACAATTTCAAGGAAAGGCAGGAAAGAAAGAAGTTGTATTATGGCTCTTATTTTATAAAAAAAAATTATACAAGAATTTGAGGTTAAACCTAACCTCGAAAAATATCTCAAAAAATATACCTTTTTCCTAGTTCAGCGCAGCAATTATTTTTAGCAATAACTGAGAAAACAGTTGCTTTTAGTAAACGAAACAATTCAGAAATATTTTTAAAAAAGTCAGGTGTTTTGAGGTTAGAATTTAAATAAATTTGAATTCGTTTTTTTTTAATAAAAAATTTCTATAGACTGTAGATTCCACTAAATGAGCCTTGATATTTAAAGGAGCGTAACATAACTTAAAACTTTTCAAAATACCAATGCTAAAAAGGGAAATGATAATTTAATAAATAGAGGTTAGGTTGAACACAACCTTAAACATTCAAGACATATTACAGTAGACTCTCGCTCAATCGGCCCGTTTTCAATCGGGCGACAAATTTTGTTGACAATTTTCACGTTTAATTATGAAGCTAATTCGCTCAAATTCGCTGTAGTTCTTCCTATTTTATCGTTATTCTTTATAATTGAGCGCTTTTTGTGAAATTTACAAAGGCTTTGACGCCCAATACTATCGATAAACCAGATGGCATTTTGCCCCAAATGCCCAATTAAGAGAGAGTCTAGTATAATGTTCCTAATTATTCAAAAAATACACTCCCAAATACTTTAAATGGCTGGATTTGTTACTTTTCTGTACTTCGAATTCCACCAATTCAAAATCAAAAGAATATTAAGTTATTATTCATTTTCATCTTGTCATGTATAATTTAAAGTTTTTGTTTAACAGGTTAGTACAACTTCAAAAAAGGCAGTACGAAAAAAATGAATTATGGGTCTGATGCTTTTATTTTATAAAAAGACTACTCAAAAATTTGAGGTTACTTATAACCTCGAAGAAATATCTGAAAAAAGAATACATTCTTCCGACTTCAGCCTAACAAGTATTTTAAGCAATAACTTAGATAACAATTGTCTTTTTTAATAAACAAAACAATCCAGAAATATTTTAAAAAGGTTAAGAATTTTGAGGTTAGAAATTTTGTCATATATTTCCTCAATTTTTTTTTTTAATTTAAAATTTCTATAGAATGTAGTTTACATGCAAAATGTGCCGTCATATTTCAGGGTTAGCTTAACATAACCTAAAATATTTCAAAGTACCCTTGCTAAAAAAAATATGGAAATCATGATTAAATTGATTGAGGTTAGACATAGCATAACCTCAAATAGTAAAAAAAAATGTATCAATTTATAGGTGAAAATCAGGAATTAAGCATTGTAAAACAAATTACATTAGAATTTTCTTTTAAAATTATTAAAAATATTCCACAATTCCATCATTAGGTAGATATGAGTAATAATAATAAACCGATTCGCGCCCAAAAAAATACTGTAGGAAAATTCTTTAGTGATTGAAATCTTGTAAAGTCAAGCTTTTCACAATTTTTCATCCGCTGTTGTTTTTGTTATGAAAAATAGATGAGGTCATCAACCCACCTGATTGACTGCCTCCAGCGATCTGTCGCATCTCCCTCGTGAAGCCCTTCGCACCAAATTGGCATGACAAATCATGGAGAGTGCGTGGCTCTCCTTTGTCCAGGAGCCTCTCGAGGAAGAACAATAGTGTCATATTCCTCGCCAGCTCATACTCCATCGTCTCCATGGTGGCCAGGTGTCTGTCCAAGGCCCTCTTGCGCAATCAGACTCTCCTGGCCAAAGCACCGTTGCAGGTGCAGTGTGGTGCTTCCAAGTTCAGTGTCTGAAATCACTGGGATCCACCTTGATGACCATCGAGAGTAGAGATTTCTCTCGATATCGCTCAGCTGTGTGTTCCACTGAGTCTGTGTGCACTTCTGGAATTTCTGGGGAATGCACTTGAATCTCACAATCGGACTTTGCTTTGACGTAACCTGCTGGTACGATCGTGAATGTGTGCGTGGATCCCTCAATTGGAGGCTCCGCACTCTTTTTTTTACCCACCTCACCCTCACCAAGCACACACCACCGGGTCACGCACAATCACACTTCAAGGGCTTCAGTGACACGATATATATCCTCGCGACAGGATTTAAGTGATCTTGGAAGGATGGACTGCACGAAATTCACTTAAAATTAGAAACTAACCCACACCGAGCAATCGCCAATCAAGTCGCCATGTTACACTGTTTAACCATACTGAAGTTGTGACAAAACTCCAATGCTGTCAGTTTTTCAACCGAATTTTTGCTAAAAAGCAAAACTCACTGAAATTCAGTCAAGTCTAAATTTTGATGAGATAAAAATTGGAAAAATATTCTTAAATTCTGATGAATTATTGATTAAAAATCACCTCAAGGCAATTGCCAAGAAACTATTCAATTATAAAAAAATTAGAGCAAAAATATCAGAAAAAAACAAAAATGTAAAATTTTTACTTTATTGGCGCGCTTTTTGAAAAATCACCCAACGACTTTCTCTGGATTTTCTCGAGGATTTTCTTGAATTCCCTGAACAGAATCTTCTAGTCCCATCTCCTTGAAACCCTTCTCGAAGACATCTTCCCCCTTCTCATTGATCACCTTGATATCCAGCGTCTCAAAATCAATATAGAAGCTGTACTGCAAAAGAAATACGCTTATTTTGAGGCTTATTTTCAACAATCCTGCAATATTTTACTCTTTTTTTTCTATACATTGGGCGGTTTATGATCCAATCCTGTCCATTTTTCACTCACTGACCACAGCCACTTGGCTACATTGTCATTCTTCGCCGCCTCAGCGACTTCCTTTGGGGCACAGTCGCTGAAATACTGCCCAGAAACTCCTTCCAATTCAGGCTCGAGGGCACAGTAGAGGGTTGTCTGGGCACCGGATTTTGGGGACTTGAAGAAAGGCCACATAAGAGGCTTAACTATCAACCTGTAAAATGTAAATTACAAAAAAAAATAAATTTGCAAAACTAAGAAAAAGCCAGTGATAAGCCTAAATCAGCTTATAGAGGCGCGATTCCTTCATTGCAAATTTGGATTGTGGCAAACCCGAACGATATTAATGCAAATGTTTAATAATTCTTAAAGTGTATGAAATATATTATCGTTATTAATGAGGAAAATTGCATGAGAAATGCATAAAAGTGTCTGAAAATTTTTAAAGTTAATTTCCTCGGAAACTATGAAAGATAGAGGCCTCAAACTTTACATCCATTTAGTGCCACTTTTAGGCTTTATATATGCAAAATTTCACTTGAAAATGAAAAAAAGAATTGGATGAGAAATGCATAAAATTGTATGAAAATCTTTAAAGTCATTATCTGCAAAACTATGAAAGATAGAGGTCTCAACTTTACATCTGTTTAGAACCTCTGTCAGCGACCCGTGAGAATCCGCGAAGTTATTCATTACCCACGAAAAATACGCGAAAAAATATACGCCCCACGAAAATCTGTGAAAAATTCGCTCCCCGCGAAAATCCGTGAAAAATTCGCGACCCGCGAAAATCTACGAAAAAATACGCGCCCCGCGAAAATCTGCGAAAAAATACGCGAACCGCGAAAATCCGCGAAAAAATCACGACATGCGAAAATCCGCGAAAACATTCGAGCCCTGCGAAAATCAGCGAAAAACTGCACGCTCCACGAAAAGCCGCGAAAATAATTCGCTCCCCGCGAAAATCCGCGAAAAAATTCACGCCCCGCGAAAATCTACGAAAAAATACGAGCCCCGCGAAAATCCGCGAAAAAATTCACGCCCCGCGAAAATCTACGAAAAATACGAGCCCCACGAAAATCCGTGAAAAAATTCGCTTCCCGCAAAAATCCGCGAAAAAATACACGCCCCGCGAAAAAATACGCGCCCCACGAAAAAATACGCGCTTCATGAAAAGCCGCGAAAATAATTCGCTCCCCGCGAAAATCCGCGAAAAAAATCACGCCCCGCGAAAATCTACGAAAAAATACGAGCCCCGCGAAAATCTACGAAAAATACGAGCCTCACGAAAATCCGCGAAAAAATTCGCTTCCCGCAAAAATCCGCGAAAAAATACACGCCCCACGAAAAAATACGCGCCCCACGAAAAGCCGCGAAAAAATATACGATCCGCGAAAATTCGCGAAAAAATATACGCCCCACGTAAGTCCGCGAAAAAAATTCGCTCCCCGCGAAAATCCGTGAAAAATTCGTGCCCCGCGAAAATCCGCGAAAAAATACACGCCCTGCGCAAAAACCGCGGGAAAATACGCGCCCCGCGAAAATCTGCGAGAAAATTCGCGTCTCGCGAATATCCGTGACAAAAAACGCGGATCATCGCAAATTGTATATGTCACCTTACAAATCTTCGAATATAGACTCATTATGTAGAGAGAGAGAGAGAGAAAGTGAAACTTCTCCCACTTTTTTTCCCGCCTGACGCTATTAGCAAATTTTCTTAAAATTGAAATCATTAACCCTTTAACGACGAGACACTTTTTACGGACCGAAAATCAACAATAAAAATTTAACCGATACATAAAATCAATGCAACGTCTTACATCTGACTTTAGAAAATCCATCAGATTCTAATTCAATGCATTTTTTACCTCTACGAACGATAGGGGCAAAAATAGCCCAAGAATTTAAGTAATTTTTCTGACAATATCAATGAATAATAATTTTTAGTCTAATGAAAAATATGTCCGAGTATTGTAGTTTCTTTTTCCAAAACGGTTTTGTTTAAAAAAAAATTGGAAAAATAAAAAATAATTTTTCAATATGAGAATTTAAAAATTTGTCATTTTTAAGCTTAAATATTTACTATATATCAAATAGCCAGGGGCCCATCAAGCTTAATAAAAAGTGAAGATATTTTTTACTTTTCCTTGTAAAAATTTTGCAGATATTGCACCGCAACTTAAACAAATTTGCTCGTAGTTCTTGTATTATTTTGGCGAACATTATGAAATATGTCTTTTTAGATAGCGTTTAATGTACTATTTCGAAATATATCACACTGATAAGTCAATTCTCTTTAGGAAAAAACTTGCCAATAGTCTTCACTGCCTCTATGCAGAAATGTAAGGAAAAATGAAATGTCGAGAGGCCCCTGAAATAGCAGAATCCTTGCAAAAAATATCCTAGATTCCATCTACCTTCTACTTTGCAATTACGTACAATCATAACAAAAAAATAATTTCAGTAGTCAGGAAAAATTATTTCCTTTATGAGACACCGGTGTCCCAATCGTCCTTAAAGGGTTAAAGTGAAATATCCCGAGAACTGTTCAACGAATGTCTTAATTTTTTTTTAAATTAGTCTAAATTTTCTGGGCTACAACATAAACATTAAATATTCAAAATCGCATGTTTAGATTTTGAGATAAACTACAAAACGTGATTTTTAACCGGTTTAGAACCGGTTTTTCAAAAAACTAATACAGTAGACTCTCATTCAATCGCCTCTTTTTCAATCGGGCGACAAATTTTGTTAACAATTTTCACGTTTAATTATGAAGCTAATTCGCTCAAATTCGCTGTAGTTCTTCCTATTTTATCGTGATTCTTTATAATTGAGCGCCTTTTGTGGAATTTACAAAGGCTTTGACGCCCAAATCTATCGATAAATCGGATGACATTTTGCCCCCTATTCCCGATTGAGAGAGAGTCTACTGTAGCACAGAAATTACACGGACGGCCGGACGGACGGCCGGGTCCGAAATTGTCGACTTATGATTTTCGGCATCAGGGATGTTCAAAACATATACCCTGTGAATTTCAGCTCGATCGGAGTACTTTGAGAAAATCCGCGGATTACAATAGGTGTGATTAGAAGGAATCACGCCTAACTTAAATCTTTAAAGAAAATTAAATTTACCCTGAAAAAAAGCTCGTAAAGAGGCTCATGTGCCTCATGAGTTCTGTATCAACTACTCCAGGATGCAAAGCATTCACGGTAACTCCAGTTCCTTGAAGCTTCTTGGCCAATTCCCGCGTAAAGAGAACATTAGCCAATTTGCTCTGATTGTAGGCCTTCCCTCGCTCGTAATTCTTCTCACTATTGAGGTCTGTGATGTTGATCTCTCCACGAACATGTGCCAAGCTCGATACTACCACTATTCGACTGGGAGCTGATGCCTTAAGGGTGTCCAGTAGAAGATTTGTCAGCAGGAAATGTCCTATGTGATTGACTCCGAATTGCATCTCTATGCCTTCTTTTGTCACAGTTCTAGGGCACCTCATGACACCGGCATTGTTTATGAGGATGTCTAGTCTATCTCTTTCATGCTGGAAGTTGACTACAAACTTCCGGATTGAGTCAAATGAGGACAAATCGCATTCTCTGCAGTACACGTATTTATTCTTTGACTCTAGAACAATTTCCGTTCGAGCTTGTTCACACTTCTCCATGTCTCTACATGCCATGTAGACGTGTGCTTTCCTCTTGGCCAATTCTAGAGCAGTCTCCTTGCCAATTCCTATAGGAGAAATCCTTGAGATCAGACCTGGGAAACCTATTGAAAATCCAATAAGAATCTATACCTGTATTTGCTCCTGTGATAACCACGACTTTCCCTTCTGCCATTACGGGATTTTTGAATCTTCCTCCCTGCATATAATCCCTGGAATGTATAGAAAGAGATTAGATGGTAAAAGTTGGTCAACAAAAGGATTATCCTGAATTAAATCCTCACTTTAGCATCAGTGTCAGTCCAACTATTGTACCAACTGCACTAACAGCAACAACCTTCGTGTTCTGAAGAAAAGCAAAAGCCATGATTTCTAATACCCAAATCCTTTCCCAACACTTGCTGTTTATCAATAATCTCCTGGGAGAAAAGTAGGAAATCTCTCGTGGCAGGAAAAAAACCGGCTGGGAGCAACCACCTGTCCTGCAGCAAACTTCACACTGCTCAGTTGTCAAACAAAGCTGTTACTTTTTCCAAAACAAAAACATTCCGTCCAACTTTTCTCTCGAATTTTTTGCATTTTCCCCTAGATTTTCCGCCCAATTCATTGTAAATCAGCTTCATTAAACATGTCTTGTGCCTGTGCGTTTCAATGGTGAGATAAAATAGTGCAAAAAGTCTGTTTTTTCGTGTGTTGACTACGCCCCTTGTGATTCATAAATGCAAAATCTGTTTATTGCTTTTCTGGCCTTGGGCACCTTCCTGACCGGTGCCCTGGCCAATGACGGGAGTGTTGGGTGTTTTAAGAAGAATTTTCGCAATTTTCCCACCAATTTGCACGTCGGCACCGTGACAGAATGTGCCGAAAAGTGCCAGGAAGTCTTCTACAAGTGAGTTCCAGAAAGGCTTCCTGGGTTCGCACCTCTTCTAACCAGATTAGGGGCTCTGTTTCAGGTATGCTGCTATTCAGAGTACATCTTGTGGTTGCACCAATACCTATCCAACGGAAAAACTCGACCCGGCCAAATGCAACATTCGCTGTAGCAAGAATTCTGCCCAGTTCTGCGGTGGAGATGATGTTGAGAGTTACTATGAGACTAATCTCCAAGTTCCTGGGCCCCCAAAGCATCTTGAGGTGAATCTGAGTACAGTCAAAAACACCTCATTGACAGTCCAGTGGAATGCACCAGAATCAAGGAATTTCCTTGTAATTTATGCAATTACGGCCAAAGTCCTGCATACTTATGCTACCAGGATGCTCGGTCCCATCGAATGGAGAGCTGACAGTGGAGATACCCAACAGGAACTTGTTGATCTCCATCCAGCGACCAGATACAACATCAGTGTGACGAGTCTTTCAGCCACAAAAGAAGGAGGAAGTGCATGGGTACAAGTTGAAACTGCCGTTGGGATTCCCAGTCAGGCTCCACCTGAGCCCAAGATTCTGGCCAGGGATGAGAGAACCATTACAGTGGAGATTAATCCAGTGCAAAATGAAAATGGTCCAGTTACATTCTACCGAGTTGTCGTGGTTTTCGTCAATTACGGCCTCATCCAGAACTTCGATCTGACCCTACTGAAGGACTACCGTGGCTCCCGGGAAGATGGTACACAGTACTACGTTGCTGCAGAATTGGATCTGAAGAACATGAGCCGGTTGTTTAGGGTGGGAGATGGACAGAATTACAGGGGCTACTACAATGCTCCATTGCCGGAAAATAGCCATGTTCACATCAAGATTGGCGTCGTCAGCACCCTGAGTGGCGTCACAACCTATCGCTACAGCGATGATTCGCACGATCAGCACGACAATCTCACTTTTGACGCAGCTGGAGGTGAAATTTTTGCATTTTCCTGCTCTTGAAGCAACTTCCATTCACTGAATTCTTCTGACTCACAGATTCTGACGAAGACAACAGCACAATGATCGCTGTTCTGACTGTGGCATGCGTCATTCTGGGCCTTCTGCTGGTGGGAAGTGTCGTCATGTACTTCTACCTGAGGAAGAGAGTAACATCGACTCGCAGAAGATTCACGGATGTCCACGAATTGACGCTCCAAGGACCCATTGTGGAGATTGTAAGTTGAATGAACTTCATTATTTTCCAGCTTTTGCAGGTCACAAGTTTTTTTCTTGGTTGGTGCAAAATTAATGTCATTTTTTTAATCGTTAATTTGTTGTCCCAACAAATTCTCTTCATCACAAAAATAGGACTAAAAGTTTTTATAAAGTTCAATTAAATATAAATAAATTATTAAAAGGACCCGTAATACCCAAAATTAAAAAAAAAGAATAGGGAGAGTTGGGACTACTTTGAGACCTTAGCTTAACGTAATGTTATTTAGCTCTACAAAATAAAACAGGAACTAAATAAAATAATTTTTAGGCCCAGCTTTCTTTAGAAATATTCGAAAAAAGAGCGTTTTCAATGTAATCCCTATCACTCCTTATTGCATTAAAAAGAATGAAATTATAAATAGACTGACCTAAATCAAAGATTTATAATCCTATTTTTATTAATTGTTTTATTATAGAAGAGATTTATTAAAAATTCATTGCTTTGTTTGTTAAAAATATTTGGTCAATATTTACTTACTTATTTCTCCGATGTTATGTCCCTTTATCGAAAGTCGGTCTTGCTACTTCGTCAACGCCAAGTGGCGCACTCCTGCATCGTGAATCGTGGATTTCCACGATATTGATGGTCTTCCTAAACCCCTTTTAACCCCTCCAATTTCCATGATGTGCCGGATCATTATGATCTTCCTTACGACGCATGATATGGCCATACCATCTCCGTAATGTAATAAAAACCATTGTGGGTATAAGTCGACGTTAATTGCAATCAACAATAGGGAAAACCGGAAGTCGTCGGAAAGAAATAATCACTCAGGGAAACACATCAACTATCATCAGAGCTTTCGGGTCGGTCTCCAAGCCTTCATCAGTGGTCAAGTCTTGCAATCTTTCTCTGAGACTCGTTCAGGGTTTTGGTCAGGATTACGCCAGGGCATAAAAGGGAATGGGGGCACTCTTATTACACTGTATTCCCTTTTATGACCTGGTGTAATCCTGACCAAAACCCTGAACGAGTCTCAGAGAAAGATTGCAAGACTTGACCACTGATGAAGGCTTGGAGACCGAGCCGAAAGCTCTGATGATAGTTGATGTGTTTCCCTGAGTTATTATCTCTTCCCGACGACTTCCGGTTTTCCCTATTGTTGGTAATAAAAACCAAGACTTTCTCTGATGCGATAATTCTTGAACTTGTCCTTCAGAATAAATCCCAGGGACAATCTTAACATTCCCATTTCTGCTCCATGTAGGCGGTTGTTACGAATATTTTGGGATCTCTGACATTCAGCATTGTAGAGTAAAGCCGGTCACACCAAAGTTTTGTAAACTAAGCCCTTGAGAGATTTCAGCATTTTCCTGTCACGCAGAACTCCACTGACTGACCTCCATTTAATGCAGCCGACATTTATTCTGTGTTGAAAATCAGGATCCACATTCCCGTTTGCGATGGTCAATAAAAGAAAAGAAAAAAATTTAAATTACAAAAATGTCCAGGAACAGTGAAATATTCTTAACAGAGAAAAGCATCTTATGAAGCATCTTGGTATTTTAGCTTTAATTTGAAGGGACCCTGAGAAAAAAGAGGGTAACGATTAACGTTTTTTTTTCAGAACTTAAACACTTTTTAGGTGTAAAAATATATCAACATTTTTTAATGTTGATTTTACACCTTATTAAGGGTAAAATTAACATGAGGAAGGGTACCTTTAACCCCTAATACACCTAAAAAGGGTAATATTTACACCGATTTCGGATCAATACTCCAGGGTAAAATTAACATTTCCGGAATGTTATTTTAACTTTTTCGGATTTTTCTCAGTGGATTCAATATCATTTTTTTATTGTTTATTGAACAATCTGGAGTTCTTACGTTTTTGTTTCTCAAAATCAATTTAAATTTTAAAATATTTTTTTTTATATGAAGAAGTGGGACACCTCTTAAATCGGGCATTGTTCTCTTATTTTTTTTTAAATGGAACTGAACCTTATACGGATTTCAGACCTAAGGCGCCGGCTTAACTCTTCTAATTCTTTATCAGGCATGACTTTTTTAAAAGAAATTGTTATTTACGATTGAATATTAAAGGCAAATGATCTATTAGATTTTGAAAAATCTATAAAATTACTTTTTATTTAGATTTTTAAGACTTTCGGGAACTGAAATAAACCGCCCGCCAGTCTGAAACCCGTATTTTATACCGATATTATCATGACGTAATTTAGCTTCACAGTTGTTTTGTGGATCTAAATTGCATATGTGAGGTCCAGTTCCATTTAAAAATAGTAGAAAAAAGCCTCAATTCGAAGGTGCCCCCACTTCCCCTTATAGATTGAAGTTATTTTTTTAATATGATAATTCTCAAAAAAAATCGTCAAAATGCCATTTCTCTGAAATTTTGAATTTTCTCTCTGCTTTCGAAATCAAAATATGTTTTTTTGTATTTTATTTAAGCCTTTAACGACGAGACAGTTTTCGCTGACCAAAAATCAGCAATAAAAATGAAACCGATAAACAAAACTTGTCAAACGTCTTACATCTAACCTTCGAAAAGCCAACAGAATCCGATTTGGTATATTTTTTGACTCTATGAACGATAGAGACAAAAATAGCTAAAAATTTTAAGTAATTTTTCTGACGACACCAATAACGGATAATTTTCATTCTAATGAAAAATATTATGATTGAGTATTGTAGTTTCTTTTTCCAAAAAGGTTTTGCTTAAAAAAAACTGTAGGGGAAAGTGCCCATACTTTGCCCGGTCCCACGCTTTACAATGACTAAATTTTCCCTATATTTCTGAATAAATGCGGCTCCGCGATATATTTTAAACACAAGACACTTTTCCCTCGTTTTTAAAATATGGATGAGATTAGTCATATTTATTGAAAAACATAGGAAAAAATTAGTCATTGTAAAGCTAGGGACCGTGTAAAGCATGGGCACTTTCCCCTAAGTATAAAAAATAATTAAAATCAATTTTCAATATGAGAATTTAAAAATTCGTCATTTTTTAGCTTAATAATTTACTATACAGCAAATAGCTGGAGACTTACAAAATATATCCTAGATTCCTTCAACCTTCTACTTTACAAATAACGAATAAACATAAGAAAAAAATAAGTTTAGGTGGTCAGGAAAAATTATTTGCTTCATGAGACACCGGTGTTCCAATCGTCCTTAAAGTCCAAATATATAGTCCAAAATAAATAAATAGTCCAAAAATATTTTGCCATTAAGCAAGAAGAGCGAGAAATATTGATTGACAAGAAATCGCTGAAAGCTTTAATAAAAATGCGCAAGAAATTATGGACCGACCCCATACATTTCCTATTTTTTTATCACAGGAGAACAATGGCTTCATCGGCGATGAACTGGACAAAGGAAATTTTCAAGAGCAACTGAAACTGTTGCTGGATAAAGTATCTTCGTCGCAGAAGATTCCGAGAAATGTTCTTTCGATGGAAATTGACAATATCCTGGCCACAGGACGCTTTGGAGATGTCATCCAGGGAAGGGTGAATTCCGTTGGGGACATCCATCAGTGCCACATTCACGTGGTTTCCGGTGGGATTATTTTTTTTCATTTTTAAAGGTTTTTGTTTGAAATCTTCATTTGATTTCCAGATGACATGGAGCAACATGATCAGAGTCTCTTCCTCAAGGAATTCGACCAAGTCCTGAGGGTGACTCCTCATCGATCCCTCCTGACCTTCCTGGGTGTTTGTCAGACCAATGACTGGATGTACATGATCTTCGAGGGTTGCAGCATGAATCTCAAGAAACGTTTGGTAGACTCTCGTCTTCCGCCCAATTTTGATCCTCGCCGGATGACATCTCTGTCTGAGGAGTTCATCCTGCGTATCCTCTGTGACATTTGTGATGCCATGGAATACCTATCGGCCAATAAGGTAGGTGCTGGGGGGTGGAAAAAAAAAAGTGTCATCTGAGGCTCCGGCGAGATTCGAACTCGCGATCTCCTGTTTACTAGACAGGCGCTTTAACCAACTAAGCCACGGCGCCACTGTCTGTAGATTCGTTTCACTTCACTTTCACAAATTATCCCCACCCTTGATATTTCTCCTTCACTCTGAGATTTGCTTTAATTTTTAAATCACAGCTATTGTATGTTGTATTAGATAGAAGATTAGAAAAGGATTTCTTTGTACCTTGCAGATTGTCCATAGACAACTTTGTGCTCATAATATCAGCCTAACGGTTGAGGATGAAGCCAAATTGTCGATTTTTGGACCGACTCTCTTCACAGAGGACAACAAAATTATTGATTTGACACGCTTCCAGCCACCAGAAGTGCTCAAGTTCCAAAATTACTCAAGTGCCAGCGATGTATGGTCATTTGGGTGCCTCATGTGGGAATGTTGTACAGTTGGTGGGACACTATTTCCGAGTGTGCCGGCTGTTGATCTTCTGGGAAGGTTGAAAAATGGGGTTCGTCCTGAACAAACACCCTTCCTCTTTGACGATCTCTATCAACTCATGCTGAATTGTTGGCAACTCGATTCACGGGAACGTGTTACCTTTACCGAGATTGCCAATTCCCTCCATCAGATGCTGACAACATCGCCCAGGCACGTACTGAATCTGGACAGGAGAGACAGAGTAACATTGCCCTACTACTTACCGCTGCTAGAAATCAAAAATTAGCACTGAATACATTCCAACCGTCCCCGAAGGATCTTCTTCTCTCATGAATCTCAAAGGAGAAATTCCACGGTATTTTTGTGCATTTTTTTTTACTTAAAAAGTTAGACTTTTAAAATAAAGACGAAAAAGTTCAAAGCATTTTCATCGTTTTGCCTAATCTCTGGCGACTTTCCTCTAAATTCCTCATCTTCCCTGATACTCTTCTTGGTTTACAAAAAATTTATTGTTCGCAATAACAGAGAATTCCTGAGACAATTAAACAGTATTTACTCAAGTGCTGAAAAAGAGTAAATAAATGCTAAACACTGTCATCGATACCAAGGCGATAATTCATGGAATTTTCAAGAGTCCATTCGTGGGGAAAATTAGATGGTCAGAGGATAAAGTGATACCTTTCATGATTTGGATAAATTCAATGAAAGTAAGTTGTTTTAATGGTTCATCAAGTGGCGGGATAGACATGAAAAGTCAGTCAATTCATTGTAAAATTTCGCTTTCAATTTATGGTTGTTTTAAAACGCTAATTTTCACAAAAAAAAGTAAGCAGACAAATTAATAAAATGTAACAGTTGAGTGAAATGAAAGTGATAAATAAATTCGCAAAAGCAATAATATTCGTGGCAGAGGATTTTTCAATGGCTAAGCAATTGAGGCATTTAGCAGCCTGAAAGGTATTTAACTATACAGAAAGAATTCCAACAAATAGATTTATAGCTCTCATTATGCAGATAAATTTGATTGAAAATTATTTTAATTACTATAATTGAGCAATAAAAAAAAATAATTTACTCAGCAAAAAAATTAATTTGATCACCAATAAATTTAGAACTGTAAAAAACATTAGTTATCGTATAAATTTTCTTGGATAGAGCAAGAGATCTTTTCATTTTTTAACGATGCAAATAATTATAACTCAAAACCATAAAAAAAGGCTTTTCACGAAAAAGATCTCGTTAAATCCCATATCTCCACTGAGAAAAAAAAGAGGGTGCTATTAACATTTTTCCTCGTAACTTTAACACTTTTTAGGTGTAAAAATATATCAACATTTTTTAATGTTAATTTTACACCTTTTTAAGGGTAAAATTAACATGAAAAAGGGTAACTTTAACCGTTTAACCCATAATACACCTAAAAAGCGTAATATTTACACTGATTTCGGATCAATAATGCAGGGTAAAATAAAGATTTACGGAATGTTATTTTAACTTTTTCGGATTTCTATCTCAGTGTCCTAGCATCGATAGTTTGTAAAGCCACCGATATGAGCGCTTTATTATTAAAAAGAAAATTTTCCAATTTTCTAAGTTAATTAGCCCAGACCCTATGGTATGAATCTCGCTGAAATTTTAGTATGTTCTAGCTCAATTTTATACCTATCAAACAAAAACAAACTTGAGTTCATCAGACACCCCTAAACTGAGCTGTAAAGGGGTCAAAATAAAAAAAAAATTGAGCGACCTTTCAGATGGAAGTTCAAATATTTACCATTGATGGCGCTGCGATAGCGTATAAATTTAAACTCATTTTTCTCTTGTCAAAACACTATAGTTGCAAGTTGACTGAGTTTTACTAGACACTAATTACTGACATTACACTAAAATTTTGTTATTTTTGAAATACTCGAAATGAATTTCAGTTTATGACTATAAATGAAAGTGATTCTATTTTTTTGTCCTGGCAGAACATCACTATTGACGTATTCTGAGTAAAAATACAGACCTTTTGCGGTCAGTACTGTACTTTCTCGACATAAGGCAATTACTTTAACATTTCTATATTAAAATTTTTTAAACATATTAGAAAAAAGTTCACAAAAGTTAAAAAAAAACTCAAGTTTTCAGGAGTGATTCTATAATTTTGGCCGCCACTGCATATATTGTGAAACATAAAAAAAAATCATTACGAAGCTTCCAATGATATCAAGCATGAGCATGAGCACTTTCCCCTACTGCTGCCTCAGTTTTCTCTATAGGGGAAAGTACTCTCCTTTCGAACGTTCATGCCTTCGAATAATGTGAATTTTCTTTTAGTTTTCCTAAGAGACTTACACATTTCTATCAAATATTAGTTGGCTTATCATCAATTGTTGATAATTCCGTAATAATTTAGTGAAAATATCTTACGAAAAACGAAAGAAATTCACATTATTCGAAGGCATGAACGTTCGAAGGAAGAGCACTTTCCCCTACATATTAGGTGAGATTCTTAACAATCTCACCTACTATAATTCTAACAAAATCTCATGTCCTCCGATCGACCCCAAACTTTGCCAGAATGTGTTTCGTCATTTCCTGATCCCGAATATATGGGGGGCTAAGTTACATTCCCGTCCGTCCGTCCGGCCGGCTGCTCGTTGGAGCTTAATAGCTCCTAAACTAAAAGAGATATCGACTTGACCCGAGCTATAAGGGGTCAAAGCTCGAATATTGACCGGTCTCTATCTCCGGTGCTAATTAATATTTTGAGCTAAATTTTGGGTTTTTGGTTTCGTCTCGATGAGAACTTTCAGGTGGAAGTTCAAAAAGTCACCACAGGTGGCGCTGCGATAGCATCAAAGTTCATCAAAATTCAAACTCGTTTTTCTCAAAAACTTCATTGTGCAAGTTAATCAAATCTTAGAGTGTTGTAGTCTAGTCTGGGACGTTCCCAAAAAGTGTTGTAAGTGCGCTGTGGTTATAGTAGAATCAGAGATATGAGGGGTCAAAGTTCACGAAATTGAAAAAATCATATCACCGGTTCTATTTGACCGCTTTTGATGAGTGAGGGCTTAAACGAAAGATCTCACCAAAAGCTACAACTTTCTAGAACATTTGAACTTCGTGAGACCAGCACCAGGGGCGCCACAGTCGAAAAAACAATTTCAATATCACATAACCTCAATTATCTCGACTGTCGCTGAACCGATTTTGATGATTACTTTGACATAATTGTAGAAGACATTTGTATCTAATATTCGTCCATACATTATTTTCCGCTCAGACTACGCCGTCTGTCCGATTTTGCCTTTTAAGTGTGAAAAAATGGACATTTCCCCTAGGATGATTAACTAACGGATGGAGCATTTTAATTCACAAATGGTATATTTTTCTTAAATTCTTTATAATTTTTAAGTCTTAGATCCCACAATAATAAATATAACACGAAATGGTAGGCACATGTACAGAGAATATATTTTTATTGAATTTAAAATGTTACTAGTGTTACAAATAGAAAATTTGTCAGAAAAATTCAAAAAATTGCGAATTTTACGTCTTAGGTTTTAGGAACTGTTATCATCGTGCAATCATTATAAATTTTGAGCCAGTAACATAACATTAGATACTCTTTCATTTGGTAAAAGTTTTAAAATGATTGCATTTGGTTTTATACTAAAACTAAAAAATCACTTAAGAAAAAATATACCATACTTTTGTACGGAAATGTATGAGAATGCTCCGCCCTGCTTTTCCCATAATAACGCTTTGAAACCACTCAGATGCCAATTTGACTACTTCTACTCAACCAAGACACTTAAAATAGGGTTTTAAATGGAAAGTGTCACAAAATACAACAATTCTTTGATATAGTTGAAGTTCATCAAATGAACACTTGGGGCGCTCTGATCGAAAAACGAGTTCGGAAACAAACAACCTCGATTATCTCGGCTTCTGATTAATCGATGAGATCATGTTCTACGGCAAAATTATAGAGAACATTCTGGTCAACATTCCACCCATATATCACTTTTCTGTCACTCCACCCAAATCTTTGATATTTTGGTTTAAATACAAAATTTGTATAATTTCACGAATTTTATTTAATTTAACTGAATGGCGTCCCCCAACTTCAGCTCTAAATCGAATTTGCGTACATTTCGAGTTAGCTCACATTAAGAATCTCACCTACATAAGCCGGTTAGGATTATCTGTCCCTTTTTTTCCGTTGTCACGTTTTATTCTAGCAGCTTCATCTTAAATCCATAAAACTAGTATTTTCTTTTAGGATATGAATGTGGCTCGTGCTTAACAGTAGGATTTTTTTTCGATTTTTAGCACAACTTTTTTCAAAAAAGTGATATTTTTTAACCACTTTGTAACCTGTTTTATACTATAAAATCCGTCAAAATAAGTATTTTTAAAAACCCTCACGTAAAGCACGAGCCAACTATATGTAGAAGAAGTGTGCAAAGTTTTAGAAAGATCGGTTCAGGCGTTTTCGAAATATATTGACAACCGATTTTGAAAATGGTGTTTTGAGAAAAACGCGTTTAAAGTTTTACAACAATATGTGAGCGCGGGTAGAATGCATAACTAAAACTGATCTACCTCCGAGAGTTTTACTCCGATTGACTTGAGATTTTCAGAAAATGTTCTTTACTTACTATTTAATAAGCAAATTAAAAAAAAAATTCGATTTTTAGAAGCCTTCAAACCCGCTTACCGCCTTAAAAAACTAACTCTGAAGAAATGTGATTGATCTATACTTAGGGGTTATGTGGGTCAAACAGACTGAAAAACAGCAGATTTTTTTATTTTTCAGAAATATCGCTCAAAATTATTGCATTATGGGTCCCAACGGTTCTAACTGTAGATCTAAATCGTATTCACTTGAATTCTAAGTTGATTTACGTTCAGAATTTTACCTACGATAAAGCTTATCTAGGCTTCTCAGAAGTTTATCATTTAATGAACCAACTGTTTGACTAAAAAATGTCTAAAATCTGTAAATGAAAAATCGTATGACACGTTATCTAGAACTTACAAAAAATATTATCGACTTATCAAAGAGTTTTCGGAAAACCCCTAGTTGTTATCTCTAACTGTTTGGTCTCTATATCGGTTGACGGCCACACGCGAACATACTCGCAGACATTTTGTCCAATTTCTATATTCAAAAATTAAAAATTTTGAAAACTTTATATTGCAAAATTACCAATATAGCGAAACCTAGAATTAAGAATGTAGGAATAGAGCTAGAACGTAAACTATTCTCCCAACTCAATATGAATGAATTTAGTGAATGAAAACATGAGTTTGGCTGTATTTTTTTCACAAGCACCAACACCTGCAAATCCTTCCACCTCACCAGAATTTCAATGTGAACAGTTGTTTGAGTTAGAATTCGAGGGAGTGGATATTTTGATTGTATATTTCCGCGAATGTAGTTGAAAACACGTCGCTTTTTTGTGTACCCCTGGAACAATATTCTTCTCGTGATCAAGAGGGAATTCAGTGAGGTACGGACTAAGGCCAAATAGTGTATGGTATTTGTGTCGCTGAAAAAGCAAAAATTCTGTCACACAGGTGTGCAATTTGTTTCACCTCCGTGATTCTCGCAGTTTGTATTGAAACACGAGTGCTATTGAGTGTACTGATCACAAGAATTAATTCCATTTGTCCGAATATATCTTTGAGACTATATCTTTTTGGTTCATTTTACCTTCAATTGTAGCCCAAAGTTCATGTTCGACAATAATACTTTTAAAAAGAGATTTTAATTTATAACCGTGTGCACACCTCTTTAACTTTTAAATCACGTGAAATTGCTCCTCTTTTTCCTCCAATTTCATCTTCTTTTCCTCACTCCTATTCTTCTCTTTTCACACTCACAATTTATTAGACATTTGCCGTTGATAAATGTTCTCATTCTTGTAACTTTTTCTCTCTCCTCCAATTCTTTTCACTCTCTCAGAATTTTATTCCATTTGAAAGAAAAAAAAGAAAAAAAAGACAGAGAAAAAACTTTGACTGAGTGATTTTTATGTTAGAAATTGTTGAAAAATGCCAGAGTATGATTGAAGGAGGTGAAATAAAAATTTAAAAAAAAAAATGTTTTAAAATTATAATGCAATGTGATTTACTGTTATGTCGTTTCTGGTTTATTAACAAAATGCGCTTCTTTTGAGAGCTTTTATGCACATATTTTAAGTGAAAATTAATTAAATTACCATTTAAGTGGATGGATTTGAGCATTCTTCGCTGTATTTGAGTTCTTCAAAGAGACACTGAATCAGACAAAAAAGAAAATCAACAAATTGAAGAAAGTGATTAAATGGGTGATTTTTTTTTCGTGGAGGTATTTCCAAGATAATTTCGGTTAATTCCACTACAAATTTTCACCAGTAATTTCCGAAAGGGAGAAAGAGATTTTTTCTTGATGTCCAAGAAGATTCATCTTCCATTTTTTTTTATTTGCTTCATACTAACATCTGTATGCGTGTGATTTACGATTGTGGAGGAAAATTGCATAGTTTATGAGGTATGAGATCATTGCAGTCTTTTATTGAATGTATATGCAATTACCTGTGTTGATCTTCTTCTGAGGAGAGTTCATTGCAAAATTACCTCGTACGATGACGAAACGAAGGCGCGAGAGGTGAAAATTTTCTTCTCCATTGAAGATTTAACCAGATGTTCTCTCTCAGGCCTTTTTTTCTTTTATTTTTCTGCATCTTCTATTAATATTTTTATTGCACGATCACGCCCGGATCCCGTGCGAGAAGACAGAACGATATGTTCTTCTTTTTGAAGTGCCATAGGGGCTAAACAGTAAGTGATATCAATCTAATAGTCTCGATGAAAATGCCTCAGATTTACAATTTAGTCATTTGAATTATTTCAACGTTATAATTATTTAAAACTTAAGATTAACAACAATTGGTAGGACCGGGGATCGGGTGATTTTAAGATTGGGAGGACCGGGTTGGTTATCCAAGGGCAGAATATTAGACAGTGTGGGATATTACCTGTGTTATCACACTTCCACATTAAAATTTTAATATGATTCACATTAATTGTCGCTGGTGAGAGTCCAAATGTGTAATTTGTGTGTTTGAATCATTTTATATTCAAAATTTGATCTACATATTTGTTGATAAAAAGGTAGACTTGGCCCTCAAAATTTGATATAAATTGATTTATAGCATTAATGCGAAAAATTAATGCGATTTTCTCTTTAATTTTTTAATGTGAAAAATATTTATGCTTTAGGTAAATTTAAACTTATTTTTGCAGGTCAAGTCCACTTCTTTATCAATAAATAGAAAAAAACCCAAATATTAAGTGACTCAAAGACACAAATAACATATTTGGACGCTCACAAGCGACAATTAATGTGAATCACATTAAAATTTTAATGTGCAAGTGTGATAACGCCGTAACTGAAATATTTTTTGAAAATCTCATTAGCTGGACAATTATGTCCCAGCTTCCCGTATTACTAAATACTCTAAAAAATATTCATAATAGGTTTAAACCTTTTGACTGTATCATAGCGATGAAGGAGGGATGCAAGGATGAGTGGCCATTGCCCTCCTCCTACAAGATATTCAAAAATAAAAGGATAAAACCACAAAGAATGCAAGAACATTAATATTTATCTGATATTCAATAATATTAGCTAACATTGACTAATATTTAAAAAATAGTTCATTTTAAATTACAATTGTGCTGATTTATTTTTAAAGTGTTGGATAAAATTTAATTTTTAAAATTTACTACTTCTGACAAAAATTGGGACAAGTTTTTTAAGCAACATTTCTCAAAGATTCAGATTCTTCAAATTCTTTTAGAGAATCCCTAGAGATTTTCTTTCCGCATCAAGACCTTAAAATAATCAATACAGGGTTACCTTTGAATTTTTGAAAAACTTACACAAATTTTTGTAAATCGTAAAAAGCATTTTCTATTCAATTTTTGATCAATTTCTTGCCATTTTCATCAAGGAAAAATCTTTTTGGTGGCTTTAACAAGTTTTCAGCATACAAAAACCGCCAAAAGCTAATAAAATTTTTAATACATAAAAGAAACATTTTTCTTTATTTTAATTTCTATTCAGAAAAGCCCTTAAGGTTTATGCTGATTTTTCTGGTACAAAGAATCCAAAATCCTTTTCGTCTAAGAACAATTTTTGGGATATTGTTCTCAAGCAAAAACGCAATTTCCTCCAATAAAAATCCACTCAAATCCAAAAAAAAAGTTTTTTATTTTATACCCCTTAGTTAAAACCCGTCAAAATCATTAAAATTGACACAGAAATGGATTTAAAAAAAAGTTTATTTCATTTGGGGATAATCTCTCAATTTGAGCCCCCCCCTTATTAAATTCTTATTGCCTTGATAGAATTTTTACTAAAAAGCGCTCTGCAGGGGGTGATGGTAGGGCTATTTTAAGCTGTGAGGCTACATTGATACATGACGTTTTTGCATATTTCTGAAGCAACTTAGGTCTTACATGATTTAATTTAGATTCACAAGTGTTTCGTCTATCTAAATTATATTAGGGGAAAGTGGGGCACCTTTGAAAGTGAGATACCTTTGAAATTAGTATTTTTTTACCATTTTTTTTTTAAATAAAATTGAGCCTTATCGTGATATAATTTAGATTCTCAATTTGTTTGTGCAGCTAAAATATATCACAATAAGGCTCAATTTTATTTAAAAATAGGTGCAAAACCTCAATTTCAAAGGTGCCCCACTTCCCCCTACATTGAAGCCCGATTATTTTAGAAATATGCGAAAATTTCGTATATCAATGTAACCCCTCAGCACAAAATACCCCGACCTCAAATCACTCATTGAATAATCCGGTCTCCCTTACCAGAATTAATGTCTAAAATTTAGAAGATTCACAAAATTATTGGAAGCATGTTTGAGAATCAATTTAATGTATTAATTTTCCAATTCTAAAACTTAAAGTAGCTAATTCAAATACACTTTTAGTATTATAATAATTCCTATTGAGTCAAACATCTGATTAAGCGATCGCTTTATGATATAAAGCGGTCTTCAGAGTAGAGGTTTAGCCAAGTTCCCGTTCCCGAAGGTCTCAAAATCCTGAATAGCGAGTAATTTTATTGCTTTTTGAGATCCCGATAGGTCATTTATCTTTAATAATCCAATTCTAAGTAAATTTTTTCTAACAAATTGTAATTGATAAGAAAATAGAGCAATTAAGCCATATAGCTAAGCTTTAGCTCAGTTCCCGATGGTCTCGAAATTCAAAAAAGCAACCAATTTTATTGGTTTTTCAAAAATTTAATACAGCACTTGCCCATGTTGACCAATCTTATGTGATAATTCTCCACAAAATCGGTTCCCGGGCAAAATCCCGAAAGCCAAAATCCCGAATAGGCCGAAATCCCAAAAGCCAAAATCCCGAATTCTTAGAACTGTCATAGCTACTCCCACGATTGCACCCGCGCTTGCTGGAGGCAAAGGGAAATCTTCTGTGTCTTGGTTGGGAAATGATTCTGAACACCTTCCTCCATATAATTTTATCCCTTTCACGATTTTGAATATTCTGGATTTTGGCTTTCGGGAATTTGGCTTTCGGGATTTTGACCTTTTCGGGATTTTGTCGTTCGGGATTTTGGCTTTTGGGATTTTGCCTTTCGGGATTTTGACCTTTCCGGGATTTTGGCGTTCGGGATTTTGGCTTTCGGGATTTTGCCTTTCGGGATTTTGACCTTTTCGGGATTTTGGCGTTCGGGATTTTGGCTTTCGGGATTTTGCCTTTCGGGATTTTGACCTTTTCGGGATTTTGGCGTTCGGGATTTTGGCTTTCGGGAGCTTTCGGGATATTGACCTTTTCGGGATTTTGGCGTTCGGGATTTTGGCTGCCACCGGGCTGAAGCTGTATTATCCGAAGTTCTTAAAATTTTTACTACTTAATATTTTATTGAATGTGAATAATGCTTTAATTTCATTATATTTTTTCTATTATTAAGTCTATAACAAAATTCTAAGTGAAAAGAGAAAACTTATCAGAAAGTTGTCCAAGTTCCTATACCGTATTTGAAGATTGAAATTTAGAAGATTTATTTCTCAGTTTAATAGGAAAGGTCTATGAGAGTCATTAAATCAGATCTGCAGCAGATCTATGGATTAGTAAAAGTGCTCAGTAACAATTTTAAAATGTTAAATAATGAACTTAAGTGCAAGAAAATCCTAAAATATTATTGGTAAAGGGAAACTTAAGCACTTATAAAGAAACCTGAGATGCCAGATAAAATTTTTAAAGTCATTTTTGATCAATTTTACATTTTTGCTGACCAATAAAGAATATTTTACTGACTCCAAATGTAAACTTGATTTAAAGATGAAGTTTTGGATGTTTTAAATTGGTTAAGAATATTTTTAACTTAAATTCAATTATTATTCGTCTTATTATTCAATTCAATTTAAATTCAATCCAATTTATTAATATTTCATAGGACAATCTGTCCTCTGTACAAATAAATACAAAAAAAAATAATAGTAACTTCAAGAACAGCTCATGTAGAACACGAGGAATGCGTGGCACCCCAAATCTAAGGATAAGCTCCCTCTTCTGCTCGCGAGGCAAACCATTCGCAGAGAATGCGACTACCCGAACTAGGCACACGGAGACACGAAAACAAAAAATGTAAACAAATACTCATGTATGATCCACATGGTTTTGCGGCCATCGCCGTCTTAGTATTGTTTCCGACCTCCATGACAAATTATTGGAAAATCCCTTTCTCGTGTTAATGTTTCCGGGTTTATATTTTTATAATTTTAATTATTCGTGAGGTTGCCCATGAGTGATTTAATGGTAAGATTAATGCTAATATCTGTTTGATCACTCTGCAACAAGTAATAAAAAGGGAATAAAATAAAAATCCATAAAACATTAGAGTAAATGAACAATCCAACGAGATTTTTTTTTAAAAATTGATATGCGAAATTCCTTGTTGATCTTGAAGGAGTAAGAATTTGAATCTTTCAGTATAGTCGGGTGTTAAACTTTTGGGAAAAAAAACTTAAGAGTTCAAATCCACCCCAAAGCTTCCGGAACTGGCATTTCTCTTAAATAATTTAACAGAACATTAAATTTTTTGGACATAAAACAGAAGTTAATTGCTATAAATCCACCTCTGTGTCCAAGATCATGAAATACCTTCTCTCGCTCTTCTCACCTGTGCAATGGAATTCAATACAACTCACGAGAGGTGAGAGAATAGCCTCTCTTCCATCGTACTATTCGATTTTTCTATACTCTTCAAGAGCTCAGAGAGTCAGTTGTGCCTCGAATGTGAACCGATTCACATCAATTTCTACGCAAGTTTCGCTGTGAACTTTTTTTTCTGAGTACTCTCCTCTTCTTGTAAAGTCGCCAGAGGAAGAGTCGGATTTTCTCAAGTGATCAAATGTAAATGAAAAGTATTCTTTTTTTAATATTATCATTTTCTTCTGATTTTGAATTAATAATTATTTTGTGAGACGAGAATTTCTCGGGTGATTCTGCACTTGACACAGAAATTGAGCAAATTCCTCAGCAAAGTGGGACGTTCATGTGAAACACACACAATTCGGTTAATGGTTTTTCCTCAGCTTGTGCAGCTCCCCCAATCAAAGGTGGTTTTATACAGTCAATATTTTCACATATGGATTTCCAATCAGGATTTTAATATTAGCGCTACTTGGGCGGGAATTGTGGAGGTGGCATGGGCATAAGAAAAATTATAGCTAAAATGTTTAATTAGCGACGTCATCGCTTCTTGGGGGCATTTGGATCTCGCACGTTCAGCTTCTTCTGGTGTAACCATCTCCCTTCTCCACCTGCGATGTTTAGTATGTGAAAAAGTACAGTGTATGGAGATGAAAAAAAATCCCGCAATGTCAAGAGTGTTGAGGAGAAGGGAGCAAAATCATTCCCAATATATGGTGAATTCTTTCGGGTTCGTCGCTTAAATAAACACAAGTCTTTCGTTTCATAAGTGCACACACTCTGCTGACTCTTTCCCAGACTTGTGCGCTCGGTTGATTTCTGTAATAATTCCATCTCTCCGTGTGCTTATAACTATTCTTGGTGTATTTGTGCGCGCAATCCATTCTCGCTCCATCGCCAAACCTCTTCTTCCTCCAAGATTCCACATACAATCATCCACCAAGAGAGAGAGATATAGTGTTATAGTCTTGGAACTGAAGAATTTCCAGTTTCTCAAACATGTCTCAACCCGGAGCCCCCCTTCTGACTGCCCCAAAACGTCCAATCCACCGTAAATGTGTCTGTGTGCTTTTAAAATTGTACAAGATATTCTCTCAGCATTTTCACGTTGTTTTTTTTTTCTTTCTTATTTTCTTTAAATCCAACATCTCTGTCTATCTCTCTTTCTCTATCTGACTGCCGAGCAATCCACCAGCAATAGAAGGAATTTAGAAAATCATTTTATATGGATATTGATATAATATTTTTCTCTCCATACACCCATTTCAATCTTTATGATGTGATTTTACTGGCAAGAGTTACGATGTTATAGCATCACAAAGTTGTTGCACAATTTGTCACTCTTCTTGGCACAATTTTTCCTCCAACTGCTCTCTGGCGCACACCTCAGTCACTTTTTTTTCTGCGTCCCCATCGCAAATGAACCATTAAGTGATCTTTATGTTTTATACCCCAAGTATGGATTTAATGTGATAACCTGATGACCAATTGAAGGCGAAAACATACCTCATACTTTGCATAATGGCAATTTCAAAGTGAGTTTTCTTTTATTAAGATGAAAAGATAACATCCCTGCCAAGGGGGATGATACACTTCACAGGAAGTGTTGTACTTTCAAAAGAAACGTTTGTTAAATAGCTAGGATATTATTTTAGGTGTGATTCTTTCATAATCACACCTGCTATTTTTTATTGTTTATTGTTTAGTTCTTTATCAAAAATTCTTTTGGAAAGACTAGATTTATTTATAAATAGATTTAAAATTTTAAATATTTTCTATACAGTCAGAAACGTCTTCTTGTATAAAACTCTTTTAAAGTAAAACTGTTGATAATCTCTTTAACAGATTTATTAGGATATTTCGCTTGTTTCTTTCAACAACATGCGAAATCTCGAAATCTTTCAAAATTCTTAAACCAATTTTAAAAATAAAATTAAATCTAAATCCTTCAAAAAATAAATGTTGTTTTAAATTGTTTTCTATGATGGCAAAACATGTTATTCCATCTTCCGAGTTTTTTGAACCAAGTTGTATTTCAAAATAGAGATGGATTCGTGTTTATTTGGCGCCATAAAAAAACTGTTTATTTACTACAATATTTCTCTAAAAAAAATACCTTTTACAGTTTTTCTCTAATTCTAATTGGGCTAAAATAAAATTCAGAAATATTGCAAAAGATGCCAAATTATATAAATTGAAACTTTTTTGTATAATTAAGTGGTGCTATTTATAGATTCTCTATTAAAAAAAAACTTTACAAACAACATTATGATGTCATATTTATACAATTTTGTACGAAAATAAAACCATTGCCTTTGGTAACATTTTATAAATTTTTTGCAATTTACAGACGTATTCACACTTTGAGATTTTATTTTGTACAGCAGATTTTGTAATAAAAAATGTAACTTGAATTTATTTTCTTCAAATCCAATCCAAATTCAATTTTATAAGACGTTTACCAATTTATATCACACTTTACAAAACTAAATAGTATACTAAATTAATTCCAAAAGAATAATAAAAAATCATATAGTTGTCACATTAATAAACTATCAATTCAATAAAAAGAATTATCGCACCTTTAGTATTACACTGGCGTATATAGGGTTAGCTGATTATGAAAAATAGAGGAAAGTAGCCTAACTTTGAATGCGCTAGTCTTTGAATTTTTCAATTTTGTCATTATTTCCTAAACCAAAAAATGAATTCTATAAACTAAAATTTATACAGTGGTGGAAATAAGTATAATTCCATCCCATAATCCTTAAAGAACGTCCATAACGTCCTTTCATGCCAACAGAAAAAATCGACATTTTGATTTTATATTCTAAGTATTTTTAGAAATAGTGCTAAACTTATCGAGTGGAATTATACTTATTACTTACTAAAAATCCGATATCCAACTTTTTAGAACGCTTAGTTAGTCTTCAGATTGGGGGTTTAATCTCGCTCACGGAGGTCAATGAATAATAGCGTCGATTTTTAATGGTCTATCTAAAGAATTAATTGTTCTTATTAAATCATATTAAGTGAAGTTTGTCAAAAAAAAACTCGCCTATACTGAAATTATACAAGTTAAACTATATAGCTAAACCTCAGATCTAAAACCTACCTATTACAGATCAAGCACAGTTTACAAAGGAGACTAAGGTTTTCTGTGAACACATAAAAAACATAATTTAACAAATCTTATTAGTATTTGGGGGAATTTAAAGTGGGATATTCGTAGGAGGGTCTCATACAGACAAAGGCCGATCCTCGAGAATATTTTTCTTTTAGAATACAGCAGTAAAGAAAATTTAAAGGATATTTAGTTATGGATAAATCTTTACTGCAAATTTCTATAGAGGCTAAATCTAAGATTAGCCTGAATCCATTTCGAACCCTTATACCCTAACTTTAATTCACATTAAAAGTCGCTGGTAAGAGTCCAAATGTGTAATTTGTGTGTTTGAATCATTTTATATTCAAAATTTGATCTATTTGTTGATAAAAAGGTAGACTTGGCCCGCAATATTTGATATAAATTGATTTATAGCATTAATGCGAAAAATTAATGCGATTTTCTCTTTAATTTTTTAATGTGAAAAATATTTATGCTTTAGGCAAATTTAAAATTATTTTTGCAGGTCAAGTCCACTTCTTTATCAATAAATAGAAAAACCCCAAATATTAAGTGACTCAAAGACACAAATAACATATTTGGGCGCTCACAAGCGACAATTAATGTGAATCACATTAAAATTTTAATGTGCAAGTGTGATAACGCCGTAACTGAAATATTTTTTGAAAATCTTATTAGCTGGCAAATTTTCTGTATGCATAATACCATTTCGCGCGGTTTTTTTTCGTTCTTGAAAATGGGCATAATCCCGGAACCCCTGTAATTACGCTAAGCAGTCTCTCAGCTTAAATCATAGGTGTATCGAACATATTACTCATTACTAGGGATATTCCTACTCCCCATTATTTCTCGTAACGATTTACGCCCCAAAGCAGTTTAACATGAAATAAAGATAAAGTGCCTTTAAATTGACAGGTGAAATTATTTATTGAATTTATTTTACATTTGCAATAAAATTTAGCGGATGGTCTAACATCATAAAGTAAATTACTTCATAAATAATACAAATCAGTGAGAAAATCATAGAAAATAGTCATAAAACATTGAAAAATTGAATAAATAAACAACCATTGACTTTAACCACTTTAACTAATATCCACTACCGAAGTTGATACATAGAGGTAGAAAAGAAAACAGCTTCATATTTTATTTTACTAATTTTGCGTTCAAAAGTCTATGAAGAAAAAATATTGAACCGAAATATGAAAATGGGGATGAATAGTGTTCGTAGTAGTAAATAAGGATAAAGATATTTATAGTCATCGATGCTTTTGAAAATTGCGCTACAAAAGGGACATAAACTTGCAAACTTTTTGACTGCATTACACTAGTTGTAAATAAAAATTATAAATTTGCGTAGTTAAGTCACTATTCATGTTTAGAGCAGGATCCTTCACAGGATATTGAAAGAATAAAGCCTAAATTCCCTAAATTCTTAATGAAAAGTACAACATATCAACCACATTATAGTTATTCCACTCAATATTTTTGCACACAGTCCCTTTTATAGTATTTCGCTTACTGATTTTAGCTTTTTATGTTTCTTTTCTTTTATTTATATTTTTATTATTTTTTTGTAATATTGCATCGCGAAAATTGTTTTTAGAATATTTTTAAATATTCTATATCCCTTTAAAGATGTAAAACAAAATATTGGACATATTTCGACTGATCACAGCTGGCATCATCTGTTTCGCTTTAGATTCAGAAGAAGGAAGCGAAATTTTAGCGTTTTTAGTTGATTTATACATAAGCGATATAGGGTAAGTGTGCCAAATTTCGGCACAGTTGCATGCAAGCGCCAAAGTCTCAAGTTTTAAATGTAATATTTTTAATACAAATTGAATTTATTTGTTACTTTTTTTGTAAGGAGTGTTCCTTGGAAACTGGTAGACAGTCTATCGTCTTTATTTTCTCTAAATTCATTCTTAATACATTCTAAAATGAATAAAAATGTTGATATAACATTGGTGGCCTATTTCGCCCACTTTCATTTTCATAGTTCCTTGCCCTTCCGGAATTCTTCGAATGTCTTTTTCAAGTCATCTTGTTCGTCTAATCGACTTTTTTGTTATTTTTCGCATGATATTATTTCTAGAGTACGCAAAAACTAAAAATTCATTGAAATTCGAGGAACAAAAAATGTGGCCGAAATTACAAGCTGGCCGGAATTTGGTACACTTACCCTAAGTTCGGCAATAAAAATTCGTTGAATAGTGCTGACAGATATTTTCACTCCCACAAGAATACTCTGTCTAGTTAATACAACCTAATAATAATTTCAAAAACTATAAAGCGAAAATGAAATTTAATTTCTGTATAAATATTTAAAATAGAGATACGCCTATATGATAAAAAGGTGCGATATAAATTTATACTTAATATTTGAAAGTAATTCAAGATTATTTTCTATGTAATCTCGGAGTAGCAAATTATTGATTTATTCGCCAAAAAATGATTATTATATATCTAAATTTCTAAATGTGCTGTACCACCTATTCCCTTTATCATAACATGACTTTAAATCTCTGAAAGAAAGGCGCGAAAGAGACTCGTTGGATTTAGTGGCAAAAGTTTCGAAATATTTCAAGCGGAAATGTAAAAGGAAATATGTAAAGTTAATATTGTGAATTTTTCCCGCCTTCAAAGACTGAAGAGACATCAACACAGAGTTCCATAGTGTTGAGATAAGACCGCTATATATTATTGCTGTATTATATAACAATTTCGACATTTTATCTCACAACAAATTTTATTGATCTCACACTGTCGATGACAGTGCTTGGTGGCATACATTTTGGTCTTGATCCATTAGAATGTATTGATTGAATGATCAAGCCACACACGCAAAAATCATGGTGATCTCACAAATGTATTTTTACAGCTTGATTTTTTCATGCCTTCCTTTTTCTCTCTCTCAAAAAAAAAAAGAAAAAAAAACACAGTTGTTTGTGATTTACATGCACGATCTCTATGGCTCTTTTCAGCTCTCTTGACTCAAATCTTTAATCGCACTTTGGATGAAGTCAGTGACGGGCTATGACACAATTAAGGAAGTTTTCGCTAAGAGACTCCCAAGTTAGATGTATTGAGTAATCTTCTACCGCCACAAGTAATCAATAAATATTGTGATTGACATCTTGGTATTTTTCACCTAAACTCATGTCCCTAAAAGGCAGAAATTCTGTTAAGTCTCGCGCGCAGCCTCTGACATTGAAAGAACTATTCTTCTCCAAAAAAAAAATATTTTCAAGCCACTTTGACTTGCAAATTTTCTCGCGTGGACTTTTATCAAACAATTGGGCTCTCTTACATGAAATTTCACCTTCGACAAGTTCCTCAAAAATTAAGCTGTTGTATACCATCTGCGTGTAGTAGATGTTACATACAATGGCTAAAATTAGACAATTTGTGTGCAGGTTGATTGTGAATTCGTTGAGCACGCTAAATTCTTCAAAGAGACACACCAAATGTGAAGAATATACCATTAAATTTCTCTATGGAAGCAATCATGCTACCATTTCTTATGCTGCTGTATTCATTTCACAGACTCTTGAATGGCCATAAAAGAATTCTTTTTTTTTTGCTATAAATACTGCGACAATTTTTTTGTCTGCAAAAAATCCAGTATTTTAGCGAAGAAAGTACTTTAAATGGGAATAAACTTCTCATAAGTAAAAACTATCTTACACAATGATTAAAATGCGAACACATTTTGTGTTCAGTTTATAAATTAAACGACAAGTCTGTCGTAAGACGTAACAAATAGATAATTCCGCAAAAGGAATGTCAATGAATTATTTAGAGATTTAAAAAATCATGATTCAAACCACATTTTCACCTACAAACATTTTTTTTTTACTTTTACAGAAAAGAATTTTGATTATTCAATACAAGATAGCGATTGAATTAGACGAAAAAATATATTAAAACAAGAATTTTATTTTCTTTAGTTGTGATTCATGTATAAGGATCATTATGAAGGGGAAGCGGGGCACCTTTGAATTAGGACAGCTTTGAAATTGGACGTTTTCCCACTTAAATATGTTTGAAGATGGAAATAAGAATTTAGTACATGTCTGTACTAAACATAGTTTTGACAGTACTTTATATTTCTCAAGTAATTTCGACAGTAATTTATATTTTGCAATCAAGGGCGAAAGCAAAAAAAAAACTTAACATTAGTACACTTTTGTACTAAATCAAAACATGACAGAAAAGTAAGTTACGCCAAAAAATTATAAACGCAAATTAGTAACCGAAGAAACACTGTATGACTAAAGAGTATTACGACATGACATAAGTCATAAAACCGTCATCATTTGAATATCTTTAATATTACAATACATTAACTATGAAATTTTACTTTTAACAGCATAAAAATGGTTCTAAATCTAGTGTCGAAGTGTCGACGTCACGTTAACCATTAATTATAACGTGCTAACCAGCAAAATGAAAGATCAAAAGAGTAGACATTAAATTGCGATACCAGTATGCACAGAGAAATATTTCCTCTCCCATTGTGTTTATTCCTTGTTTTCTTATATCTTAACACATTTCATTTAGCGAATATTGCGGAGAGCAAATACTAAAAACAAATTTGGAGATAAATTTTAAAAAACAACACTGATTTTTTATGGTAAAATATACCAAAATTTCATCTCTACACTTAAACAAAGCTTTTTTAGAAGCATTGTCACATTTTTAAATTAATTATACAAACACAATACTCACGCTCAAAATAAATTAACTTGAGACATTAACACCATTCTTGTCAGAGTCTACTTGACATAATCTTTTAATAGGACTTAGTAAATTTGGGTTTACGTGCCAATCACAACTTCATTAAAATATTGTCAAAAATCTGTTAAAAATCAGAAACCATCTTAGAGATCTTTGGTTATGGCATCTACACACTAGAGAAATTTATGTCCATGCTTAAGAATTTTTCCTACACAAGCGCAGAGAATTTCCTTCAATATGGACATAAATTTCTCTGGTGTGTAGAGGCTGTTAAACAGTCTAAAGTCGTGTTTCTTAATGAGTCTCCAATTCGTAATATGCCTTTTCAATAGCCTCGAATATGTCTAATGGCCCCTACAAACTAGAAGAAGCGCACGCTTGTGTAGGATAATCTGTCAAAATTTCTTTAAAAATGCCAAATAATAACATAAATTCGTCTAGTTTGTAGAGGCTTTAGGTTAGAGTTATTAAAATTTACATCGTGAAGACTAATTTTGCTACTTGGGTAGAATTCTTCTTCAAATTTCACTGAAAAATCAAGTGTCGTATCAGCTGAATTCTTAAAATTTGATTTAGTACAGCTGCGTGTACTAAATTAAATTTCAACACATTATAGTAAAATTCTTCAATAGTGTAAACGAAGAATTTAAAATTAAAAAAAAAAACCCGGAAAATTGAAGAGTAGGGTAAAGTGTATAATTTGGAATTAGTTTTACAAGTTGGACAATTCGGCCGTACAAGTTGGACATGGCTTTTTTCTTGATAAAAATAGTACAAAATTTGTTTTAAAGCACAAGGAACCAAATTATAAAATTAAAGCATTAAAAATATACAAATAAAAATGAAGTACTAAATTTATCAAGACAAAAAGCCCTGTCCAAATTGTACCATTGTCCAACTTGTACCACTGTCCAACTTATACCACTTTACCCTATACAACAAATTTTAGTACTATTTTTATTATCTAAGAACCTAAGGGACCTAAGGACAACTTTTAACAAGTAAACTAATAAATGCAACAAGTATGTAACAACTAGTAAAAGTAAATGCAACAAGAAACAAGTAATGGTGCTATTCTAATGAAAAATGAACGTGTTTTTATGGTTCTTTCTTTACTGTTTTCAAAAGCTTCTACATAATCGACTTTTCTTTGTGTTAGTTTCTGTCACGACTGTCTAATGGTTTTAGAACACGACGAGGACTGGGGAATTCAGACAGAATACTACTACTAGAACTATTAGAACAGTAAAGTGCTAAAAAAAACACATTAATTTTACTTTGGAATAGCTTCTTAAAATATTAGGGAACAATATATTTCTTTTCACTTTTTGGGGCCTTTATTAAATCATGATGTCGGTTAAATAGTAAAGGTGCTATTGTAATAAAAATGAAAAGAGGAAATCTTTCTTCTAAACGTCTTTTTTAGTACATGACTGTTCTCATGTGGTTCTGCGTTATCGACTTTTCCTCGTATTGGTTCCTGTCATGACTGTTTTCCTGTCTTCATCGTGTTTTAAAATCATCAAACAGTCGTGACACAAAAGAAAGCTCGATTATTGAGAAGCACATGAGAACAGTTAAGTATTAAAAAAGTGTTCAAGAGAAAGATTTCGTTGGAATAGAACCTAGTGTTGGCCAAAATAATAGGACCATCTCTGCAAAAGCCATTATTTTTTCTGTTGTAATTTTCTTATTCTAATTTGTTCAAATAATTTTGATGTAGAAATGTTCAAATAATTACCTTACGTCGAATACATATTATTTTGGCCGCAAGAGGTCTCTATTTTTCACAGAATATGTCAATAGTGAAATTATGTTTTAACAACGTAATAGGACCACTTTCATTTAAATACATGAATGCGACTTATAAATCGAATAAGTGTAACTAAAGCTATATTTAGAAAATATAATTGACAATTTTCCTATTTTATTGTCCGAATTGAATTTCAGTATTTCTGTATTCTGCGCAATATAGAGACCTCTAGCGGACAAAACAACTTTTATTCTACGATGTTAATAATTTGAAGATTTCTACATCAAAGTTATGGCAACAAGTTGGGAAAAAGTACAAAAATTAAAACAAAAATAAGCTTTACAAAGTGGTCCTATTATTTTGGCCACCACTGTATATACAATTCAAATCTTTTAAGTTGTCTTTTAAGACTCAAAAACTTCAAAAGATCTCTAAGGTTTTTTTGGTACCAAAACGTTTTAGTACATGCAAGTTCTAAAATATTAATGATTCCAAAATAATTTTGAAATTAAAAAAAAAATATCAAGAGATCGATTTGAGGCGAGATGAGCGAAATTTAATAATTTAGTTACTTTTTCAGTATTTTAAAGTCCCAACTAAATATCGATAGAAAAAAAATCAAAATTATTTCGTGCGATATATTTTCTTTAGAAAAAAAGAACAATTTATGCAATTAACGTGCGAAAAACAATGTATGAAGTAATCTAACAGTGAATTCTATCTTGAGTCACTGTTTAATCAAATTTTACTTTCCCACCTAACACATTATTTAAAAAAAGAGTATGTTTTTACTATAGCTGTGTATTATAAAAAATTTAATTTTTTGCCCCTTTTACACCATGTGAGGCACATGAAGAAGCTCACGAAATAAATAAGATGAAAAAAAAACAGAATCAGCATCAAAGCGTGAGATTTTTACAACGACAATAGCCCAAGAGTTTCTTGTGAAGATTGAAATAATCGTTTTTTTCTTCTAACTCTTCACTCCAAATAAAGTATAAAAGATATTTATGCATGTAATATTCAACATCAGATGCTTTTTTTTTCACCACATCAACTTGTCAATTTTCATGGTGAGGAACCACCAGATTGTTTTGCAAGGAAATCCACTAATATGTTTAGATTTCTGATGCGAAAGCGTAGGAAAAAGATGTGTAGGAGGGTTGATAAATTACATGAAGGCGAAAAAAAAATCAAAACAGATAAAACTGTGCGTGTGTGAGCGTGTGTGCAAAAAAATAAAATAAAATTCAGTTACTATCACCAGTAAGTTTGTGGCAAATTTTTCGATGATCTTATGGCTTATAGAAAAAAATGGAACTATTTATGGTGCATAAATCACAAAAATATGTTCAACAGCATTTTCGCGTGCAGTGCTAAGTGGAATGTAATCAATAAATTGCGATAAGTGGTCAGAGTTTGTGTTGGGGGAGACGCGGAAAACTAATGGCTTTGCACGCAAAATTATTATAAAATTAAATGGAGAGTGAAGAGAGAAATTTTTACTAATAAATTAATTGAGTGAGCATACCATCTTCTTTACTACTATTTTTTTTTGGGCTGCACAAGATAGTGAGGAAAATAAACGGTGTTTGATTGCCTCAAAGCATCCCCTATATTTATATTAAACTACATGGAGTTTGTGCATCTCAATTGTGATTACCATATTACAAATGCATATTAAATAGTTCAGAAATGTTTAATTGCAACACAGATATTGAACATTTTGCAGATTAATCGCGAGGTGTTTTTAGTGCATTCGCTCTTGGCCATCAATCTCCCCATATTAGAGATTGGATTGCAGAGGAAAGGGGAGCATAAATGGTGTGAATGAGATTTGGTGTGCAACACTCGTGAAAGCACACCATCCACCCTCCCACATATCAAACACACAAAATGTATCGTCCAAATTTCTACGAATCCACATGCCTCAGGTGCAATGAGATTGTCTACCAAGTGGACCGAGTTGGACCCCTCAAGGACTTCACATTCTTCCACTCGGGCTGCTTCAAGTGCATCCACTGTGGCACAAAATTGACCCTCAAGACCTACTACAATAATCAACACAAGCAGGAGGACAAAGAGGTGAGAAGCATTCACGTTGCATTCATTAGAATCATATTGCATATGTACTAAATTTCAACATTAATTCATTCATCATTCATTTGGCATTAAGGGCATAAACTTCGAATGATATTGTAGAAGACAAATATCAATAACATACCTAACGTATTTGAGTTACAGAACTTATCGTTTTCGTGGCTCGATTAACAATTTTCCGTATTTAGGGAAACTATGCCAAATTGCGGACGGCTTGCAATATCGGACACTCCTTTTGTTTCTCAAAACTCCATACACATTAAGTTTTTTTTTTATAAATTTGTAGAGATTGTACAGAAACAAAGAAACAAAAGAGTATCAAACTTTTAACGAGATAATGTTAAAAAAATCTTTAGAAGAGTTCCGGAAGGGCAAGAAACTAAAAGGAACTTTTTGTCCGATATAACAGACAAAGTAATATCTGTATTTTTGTTCAATTTTAAAATTGTGAAGTATGATTTTAAAAAAAATAACAAATTACTTTTTAAGATTCTAAACAAGTCAAACTTAGAACTTTGAAGCTGTAAGTGCAATTTGTTTGGAACGTGTCACAGTTACCCTAAACGTTTTTTCGATTACTTAATATATTATGAAGAGCAAAATATAGTAAAAATTGTATATCATGTCTTATGAGCTTCTGTAACACCAGAGTGATTTCTAATCAGCTCAGTTTTGTAGAAAATATAGTGCTCTACAACTTTTCCGAAGACCATTTTCCTCAATCTCAAAGGGAAATATGCTTTTCGACTTTACGACCTATTAACTAAAACTTGAGTAAATTTTTCTTTAGTGATTTTTTTCGCTACCCCGGTAGTTATGCAAAATTTGTGCTCGAAATTACACACAAAAGTTTGATATCACGTGGATTTTTATAATATTTTCCTTCATTCTCTTTTCTAATTTGAATTTTGGGTGACAAATTCTTTTCGAAGATAGTTACACTATAAAAATAAAAGGTGTTTGCAAAATTTTAATTTAAAGAATTTAAATTAAGTGACCGTTCTCACGAGTACTGATAGCCAGCCTTTTTACTCTCCCTTAATAGATTTTTTTCACAATAAATCATCTATTAATATTTTAGAAGCTTATTCCAAAATATGAACATTCTATATCCCGTATTGCCAGTGAGGGTTTAAGATAAAATTTGAAATAGAGAAATAAAGTATGAGAACGTTGGGCAAATTTTACCAAGCTAACCATTTTAAAATTCAACAGAATTTAAAATGAAATCACTGCTTTAATTTTATTGTCATAAGTATATTGGATAATAAATTGATATAGAATAATATCCAAAAACGTAAATGAAAATTTATGTATCGTAAGTGCGGGGGACTTTGACACCCCCTCTTTGTAAGCTTTTCTTTACTTCTAGAACTTACTGTGTTATCACACTTGCACATTAAAATTTTAATATAATTCACATTAATTGTCGCTGGTGAGAGTCCAAATGTGTAATTTGTGTGTTTGAATCATTTTATATTCAAAATTTGATCTATTTGTTGATAAAAAGGTAGACTTGGCCCGCAAAATTTGATATATGAATTGATTTATAGCATTAATGCGAAAAATCAATGCGGTTTTCTCTTTAATTTTTTAATGTGAAAAATATTTATGCTTTAGGTAAATTTAAACTTATTTTTGCAGGCCAAGTCCACTTCTTTATCAATAAATAGAAAAACCCCAAATATTAAGTGACTCAAAGACACAAATAACATATTTAGACGCTCACAAGCGACAATTAGTGTGAATCACATTAAAATTTTAATGTGCAAGTGTGATAACGCCATTAAGGATGGTCTTTACCGATCCGATTTGCCATATCTGATTGGTATGAAGACCATCCTTCAGTTCTAGAAATAAAGAAAACCTTACGAACAGGAGTGTCTCAAAGTCACCAACAGTTGACAAAATCACCCGTACTTACGGTATTATTTAAAATGAGGATTCTTCAAGAAAAGGAAAATTCAACAAATTAAAAACAGAGGAAAAAGCAAAGAAAATAAAATAAATTTAGATGGAAAATAAAGTTAACTGTTTTGTATGAGTAAATAGACGATTATATAAGTAATTGATTAGTTGATAAGATTAATACGTCTAAAGATCGCATCATTAAGTCCGCAATTTAACAAAAAACAATCTTCCTTAATTTAGTAAAAATTACAACTTCATATTTGAATAAATGACTATTATGACTTTGATTTAAAAATAGTCATTTTTTGCCAAAGAATAAGAATTCTTTGCTCATGGTCAAAGCGATTAGTTTTAGTAGTGTTAAGATGGATTAGCTTTGTTATTTTTTCTGAAGATCTGTACAAAAATAAGATACTCAAATAACAAATAATAACAACGCGGAGCTGATGCCGACATTCATAAAAAAAAAACTATAAATAATTTGCACTTTCATTGAAAAGTTAATATTAGCGAAACTGGTTTACATTTAATTGTCATTTAGACTTTCATAAATAATAAAATATATCAATTTATTAGTAATTAATACGTAATCTCACAATTTCTAGTTTAATATAATTGAAATATATTGAAATCAAAAATGAAAATTTTATGCTAAAGCATTGGTGAATAAACTTTGTGCACAAAAACTATTGCTCAACGCACAATAACTTTTGTTTGTAAACATGTTTTCAAAATATCCCATGAGAGAGAGCGAGATGACTAGATCTAGATCTCACTCACTCTAATTGAAATGTCAAAAACATGTTTACTAAACAAAAGTTATTGTGCGCTGGGCGTATAAAAAAGAATAAACATTGTCTATTGTATCATCAATTGCTGTAACAGTATAAACGCAATTTCTAAAATTTTTAAACTTTTGTTGATATGTTTTTGATTTAAAAAAATGCACTGATTCCGTAGCTGCACAATAATATTTGAGTAATGATTTGAAAAAAAAATCGTAAAGAAACCCAGGAGAAAAGCAAATATTAAAACACAATGATAATTTTGAAATCAATTAAAATTATTTTAACTGCATAAAATTCCAATCCAAACGTTACACACGGAATGTATAAAAAATATTTCGGTTATTATTTCGGTTAGTATTTAAATAAGGTAGGGGGAGGCTTTGATCGTTCGCACATACGCTACCTTCAGACACTTCATATTTCTCCCATATTCCTTTATGAATCTCACATATGGCTATATATTGTAATAGCTAACCTTAAATCCCATCTTTCCTGAAAAAATTGAGAGTCTAATCCTTTTTTCCTAGTTTCAGGAAACAAAAAATAAAAACAGGTCCAAAACTGTAATTTTGCTGTGCAATATTTCATACGATTGTGCAGAATTAATATCACTTTTCTGAAAAACTACTATCACAAAGGGTAGAAGGGTTATTAGGAATCAGATTTATGTAAAAATCTTTTAGGCTGAACAGGCACTTTTTGTGGGTGGAACAAAATTCACAAACTTGACTCAGATTCATCGATCGCACATAGAAGACTGCTTCTTTCAGATATTTTCCAGGAAACTTCATTTTAGATACGATCCCTCATATTCACATCTATTGTAATCTACCGATTTGATCCACCACTAAAAAGGAAAACTTAAAAATCGTAAAGTTGATAAACAAGAAGTAATTTGACTCAAATAGGCTGCAGTTGAGTAATTATTAAGCAATTTTGCATTTCTTTGATATAAAAATATTTTTCAAGCTTGCACAAACTGAATGTGCAATGAAAGAATCACATCTGCAATAAGCTCATACAGTTTACAACTGGTTTTTTGACAATCTTTGACATAACCTCACTATTGTGTTGTTTTGCATGACAAAGAAAAGAAATTGTCCGTGAGAAGCTGTTTTGTGAAAATTTTAGCTTGTTCACCTGCTGAAGCTCAATCTCTGCGCTAAATCCCGATTCCTGCAGCTGCAGGAACAGAGAAATCTTCAATGATACGCATTCAAACGTTTTTGTGCATATCCGGCTCCGTGGAGGAATGGTGGAATCTTGTGTGGTCTTCTCGCTTGCAGAGTTTTAGTCAATTTTTAGCTTTAAAAACTTATTGATTCGTGTAAATTTGGTGATATTTGGACTTTTTAAGAAAGTATTCATCAGATTTAACCGTTTCGGGAGTGAAATTCTCGTAGAACCAATCAAAAAAATGGTTTTTAATGTCAATAAAACATCTCTCAGAAAAGTTCCAAAAAAGTGATATTAAAATGTTTTATTCTATATAAAAATGGTTTAATCAAGTAGATTAGAGTTCCCTTTAAACAATGATGTGCAACTTTTAGTGTCCGGTGCAAAATTTACGGTGAAAATGGGGTGTTCAATGATGGCGTGAATCGTGTGCGATAATAGAAACTTGATTCATCTATCGGATAAATCGCCATTAAATTTTCATTTTCCTCTGGAGGAAAATCTAAGGATTTCCTGGAATTTTGTTTGGTGGGATTATAAACCTTATAAGTAAGACATTTTTTTGGCATAGTTGGAGAATCCATACAGTTTGCATGGTAGTCAGAAAAAATCACTGAACTTGAACATCATTTTTGTATGCGAAAGTTCAAAGCCTCCCCCTATATTGCAAATTTTCTATATGTTTAATTAATATAAAAGTCCATGATTCTATCATTTTCAAAGCAAAATTTTTTTTATCAGTGATATATAATATTAAATTTGTTCAGCAAAATAACAAATTTAGGTCAGTAAAAAAATCAAAATTTTAACAAAAACGGATTTAAATCATGAACATTCTCACACTAATACATAAATACATTATTAGTTAAAATAAAATAATCATCTTCTTCAAAATAGTTAATAAAATGCACTTAAAATAGTTATTAATACAAGCAAATATCTCACAATTTTTTTTTGGTGGTGTAAAGCTTAATTGAGTTAACATAATTTTGATTAATAAAATAATTATGTTGGTCTATGAAAATTCAAAAATTCGAGGAAAATATTCTAAAGGTAAAATAATTTTATGTTTAATTAATAATGCGAATTTTTCTTGTTGATATAATTGATGTTTTTATACTACCTAAAAAATTGGCTGTCTTATAGCAAGATGTTTACATTCTCACTTCACCTCCCTATAAGGTGAATCACTAAAATCAGCGACGTCACAGTGAGACTATCTACGTCATCAAAATGGCTACTTGGGTTTGGCGGGGATCCGAAATTTCGGATGGCGCCAAATAAAAATTCAGAGTAAGGTTGCTATAGCTTATGCGTGGTGTGATTCTCCCTTCATTTTTAACAGGGAGGCGTCACGCAGTACAAATATATTTGAAATTCTGGTATTGGCGCTATTTTTGAGACAGCGCCATAAATTGCGGCTAGTCTGCGAAACTGAAATTTCGCGTCAATGGGAGCAAGCAAGAAACGTCAGTTGGAGTTTTGCGCGAAAATGTTTGCGAATCTGTTTTTAATAATATCGTGCAAATTTAGTGAAAAAACAATAAGGTGCGTGCCGTGGATGCAATGATGGACTGTCTGGAGGAATACTGCAGGAGGAAATTTAGAAACAATCCCTTAAAATTGTCTTTCTACAGGTGAGTGTTTGAAGGTGGTGGGAGTCTCATTTAAAGTTGTTACACGCACGTTTTCTTTACTTTGGCTAAGCAATTTATGTACTATAAGGAAGCCAATTTCATAATCCATACGTCTGTGATTTCAAACTGCGTGTAACAACTCGATTTTACGCATTTTTTGGCTAAAATGTGAATGCATCTCTTTGTGGTGAAAAATGAGAACGTTTGACCAGTGGCGTAGAAGGGCGCTTTAGCAAAATTCGTTTAAAAATTTCTACTGTCTTTTCTTTTCGATTAAACTTAATTAAAATGAGTAGTGGAACTTATATTTACTAAAATTTTATTATATTTACAGTTTCCGATCTGATTAAATTTCAGAAAGTGTGGAAGCACCACTTGGAAATTGAAGGAAATATCTTCAAAAGCAACCGTATGTGATTTTGCAGTTTGAGGAAGAGATTTAGATCCGCAAAAGCATGGCAAGAAAATGAAAAATTTTTTAAAAAGGGGGTCGTTCCAAAGGTAAGAATTGCAATAATTAATAAATTGTATTGAGTTGAGATATTTATTAGTAATTTGTAATCATTGTTGTGTCTCGTATTAAAAGAATCTGCTGAGTCGCTTGCAGAACGTCTAGGAACGCGTTTCCTTTAATATATACTTGTTTCGTACTTCTGGAGTTTTTAGTCAATTACAATACTATTTCACTATTCTATTAATTCTTTTTTTTTAATTGCTCGAAATTAAAGATAATAATATCTATAATCCAATAATTTTTAATAGTTTCGGAGCTCAAATGGTATGAGATATTAAGTTCCAATTCCAAAACATTCTCAAGAAACCCACATCGTGAGCATACAATGGTTCAGATTTCAGCTTAAGCAAAAAATTAAAAAAAAACACTTCAAGATATTCTCAAAATGCGTACAGCTTAATCCTTTGACGACGAGACATTTTTTACGGACCGAAAATCAACAATAAAAATTTAACCGATAAACAAAATCAATGAAACATCTTACATCTGACTTTAAACAGAATCTGATTCAGTGCATTTTTGAGCGATAGGGTCAAAAAGCCCTAAAAATTAAATCAATTTTCTGACAATACCAATGAATAATAATTTTCAATCTAATGAAAAATATTATGTATGAGCTGTATGAATATTGTAGTTTGTTTTTCGAAAAGGTTTTGCCTAAAAAAATTAGAAGTATAAAAAATAATAAAATCATTTTTCTATATCAGAATCTAAAAATTCGTCATTTTTGAGCTTAAATATTTAATAAATACTCCCTCCGTCCAAAAAAAAAAAAATCGTACGTTTGAGAAAAATTCTTATCCCAAAAAAAGTCGTGCGTTTGGAAGGAAATCACTATGAAGAGACGGCGTTAAGTTAAAATTTTGTTTATTGTAAATATCTTATGTACATACTATTCTACATCTTCACAAGTAATATGGAGGTCCACCCACGATGGTAAGATAAGAAAAGGAAGTTATTAAGACTTTTTTATTTTGAATATCTTCAGTAAAATTTAAGTGCCAAATGATTAGAGATGGAGACTCAGGACCTTCGGGCCCTACCATAAGTCGATCCTGGGTCCAGTAACATGCCCTTCATATCCCCCCCACCCCTCTCCTTCCCCTCAGCAGTTATGTTATTTTTGGGATTGCTCGAAAACACATCGTGTGATTTTTCCAGGGGAACGGGAGGAGCGAAAGAAAGGTAGAGGCATATTAATAATCCTCAAGTTAACTTACGGGGGGTGGGGGGTCGTTCGAAGACACCAAGCCTATATCTCAAACTATTTAACACCCAGATTACAGAACGTAGAGAAAAAAGAAAGATTAGTTTTGCTTTTTTTGTGAGAGGCATTGTTGTGGTATAACGAAAAGAACTATTAAATAGTGATTCTAACAATGGTTAACCGGTTTCAAAAAAAAAAAAAACAGTTAACAGCCCTATCTTGGAGGCGGTTTTAAAACCGGTTTTTAGAGAAGAAACCGCTTTAAAACCGTCTTTTTACAAAAATTTTAATATTTCTCTGAAGCTTAAATTTATTTCTTGAAAACCAAGATACACTGCATGTTAAAAACCATGTTAAAAACCAGCTTCCATTTGAAATATGCAAAAAAATCGTATAACGAGTAGCCCCACCTTGTCCTACTGAGAAAACATTTGCAAAAGATTTAGTACAATCTTGTAAAAAAAGAAAATTGTGAAAAAAAGATATCTTTAAGATAGCAATTCCGTATCTTACCATCGTGGGTGGACCTCAATATTTTCACTGAAATATTTACTATTAACAATAATATTTACTTTTAAAATATTTACTACACAGTAAAAAAAAATTACAACCACTATCGTTGGTAATTTTTGCACGAGCATTATGGTTGTGAGGTTTGTGTATTGGCAATGTTGTGTATTGTCAATTTTATAAAATGGCTTCCTGTCTACATATAATTTTGATTCTAGAGCAATTTTATTCGGTTTATGTGTATTATTTGTGAAAAGTCTCTATATTAAACAAAGAAAAAGGAGAAAAAAGGAAAAAAAAACATGAAGAGGGTCTGAGACTTGAACCCATAACCTTTGCGTTGATAGTCTCGCGTTTTCCGGCTGCGCCACGAATTTCTTTACTTCTCTTAAGCAAATGGCCAAGAGTTGCATCGTCAATTTTTCTAATTTACATGATGCTTCCTCTGTTTTCTGTTATTACATAATTATTCCTCATTTTTTACGACTGAGGCATATTTTAAGAATCCAATAAATGATTCTAGAAGACCATTAGACAGTTAGAAATGCGAAAAATGACTAAAATCTTAGAAAAATTGCAATAGTAAACAATGAAATTTTGACAGTTCTCACACAAATTTTCCCATACACAAATTTCATTACACAAACTTAATTTTACTAGCATTATGTTAGTATCTTACTACAAATGTGATAGTAATTTTACAATTTATAACCAAAATGCTTGTGACATTACACAACTTTTCCCATACACAACCTTATTTCTCACACAATTTTTTACTGCGTATTAACAATAATATTCCGTAAAAGCATTTCTTCATCCCCAACTTTTTTTCAAACGTACGACTTTTTTGGGACGGAAGGAGTAGCACACAGCTGGAGATTCAATCGTAAAACGGTAAATGCGCTTGAAATCATGCACAGTTCAGTCAAAAACGGTATATGCGCTTAAAATCACCCACAGTTTAATCATAAAACGGTAAATGCGCTTAAAATCACGCACAGCTCAATCATAAAACGGTAAATGCGCTTAAAATCACGCACTGCTCAATCGTAAAACGACTAAGAATGCACTTAAAATCACGCGCAGCTCAATCATAAACGGTTTTAAGAGTAATCTTGACCGTTTATGATGAGCTGCGCGTGATTTTAAGCGAATTTACCGTTTTATGATTGAACTGTGCGTGATTTTAATCGCTTTTACCGTTTTATGATTGAACTGTGCGTGATTTTAAGCACATTAACCGTTTTATGATTGAGCTGTGCATGATTTTAAGCGCATTTTCCGTTTTATGATTGAACTGTGCGTGATTTTAAGCGCATTTACCGTTTTATGATTGAACTGTGCGTGATTTTTAGCGCATTTACCGTTTTATGATTGAACTGTGCGTGATTTTAAGCGCATTTACCGTTTTATGATTGAACTGTGCGTGATTTTAAGCGCATTTACCGTTTTATGATTGAACTGTGCGTGATTTTAAGCGCATTTACCGTTTTATGATTGAACTGTGCGTGATTTTAAGTGCATTTACCGTTTTATGATTGAACTGTGCGTGATTTTTAGCGCATTTACCGTTTTATGATAGAGCTGTGTAATTCAGCATAATTTTAACCGCTTTGTGATTGAACTGTCTGTGTTTGCAGAGCAATCTTAAACGTTTTATATTTCATCTGTGCGTATTTTAAGCACAATTTTGACGAAATTAATTTAATTTTAATGACATAACATGCTCAATTTTAACCCTTTCTAGCTCGGGTGAGGGGGATCGGGGCACCTTATGTTCAGTATTGATCGAAAGTTCGTAGGCCCAGTTATAACATACTAAAATTTGAGATCGATCGATGCCATAGGGGCTGTGTTATTGAAAAAAAAATAATTTGGGGGTGTTTTGAAATGGCGGCAGGAGGGGGTGGGGGTGGATCTGACATCACCTACTTCTAGCCGCCCATCGACATTTAACCTCTGCCGAAAACCGCTTGTCGATATCTCTTTCCGTTCTCTCTCCAGAAGTGTTTATACTACGGACGGACGGGACATCCACGAAAATCGATTTTTGGCGCATATGATATTCGTGATCTATGAGCGTCAATACGTGTAAATCCAAATTTGGGCTCGATCTGACGAGGTTGGATTTCACCTGTGACCACAAAAGCTGAGATTGTAAAGAATCTCAGCTAAAAAATTGAAAAATGTTTTTTAAAAAATCCTAAAAGTCGGGTCGGATAAATATTTAAGTAATACATGATATGCGCTAAAAATCGATTTTCGTGGACGTCTCGTTTCGTCCCGTCCGTCCTTCCATCGTATTACCACTCCTAGATAGAGAATTGTGAGAGACATCTATAAGCTGTTTCTAGCAAAGGTTAAATGTCGATGGGCGGCTATAGAAGTACAGTAGAGTCTTCTAAATTCGAACGCTCGGGGGGTATTTTTGACATTTCTCACCTCCCAAATTCGAACGATTTTTTCAAAACTAACAATATTTTTGTGAGATTAAATTGTACTTTGAATCAAATTCCCGTATTTTTTCACAAGTCTTAGTGGTAACATACTTCCTTTTCATTTTATACGATCATAATGTATGTAAGCATTCAGGAAGAGCACATAAATATGATTTTCATTCATCCAGAATACGAATTTTTTAACATAACCCCACTATTGACATTTTGAATCCCAACGGTGTTCGAATTTGAGAGATTCAGATTTAAGACACTCTACTGTATGTGATATCAGACCCACCCCTACCACCCCCGTCCAGTCTGAAGCTATCTCGATGAAATTTTAGTATATTGTATATGTGATAGAGACTTTTATAACGATGGTTGGCATCCGTCCCCACTCAACTCTACCATACCGCGATTATCTAAATTGAAAGGACTCTATATTTAACGTTTATTAACCAATTTTAATGAACTTTCTTTTTTTTTCATTGTTCTTCGACAGACATTAAATTCTATAACAGGAATTAGTTCTCCATTGATAAATCAGACCAGAGTCAGTGAGAAGAACTGTACGACTGTATACTCAAATTTGCTTGACATAACCATGGAACTAGAATGCTTCGTGAGCAACTGAAAAAAGGAAGCAGGATGAAGACCGTTATTGGAAAGTGTGTGAGATGAACAAATTATCACCATGGGGAGATTATAATCATAGATGCGCAGAAGCATACACATTAAGAAAAAAAGAGACATTAAGGTTCGAATGATGTGTCAAGATCGTCAAGATTGATGAATTTCTAAAAGGACAGCACAACAAAAACACATTCCTTACACAGGCAGAACAGTTGAATTAATTTTTCGGTCATTCATAATATGAGAATTAATAAAATTTAAAATTACAAGATAAAATTAATTTATAAATAATAAATTGAATGTATATAGCAAGTATATTGCTTAGTACAAAAAAGTTTTAGGATAGCACTGCAGTTTAATTAAGATTTAATTTTGTCATATTTGAAAAAAAATTATTATAATACATCAACTGGCTAACCTCACAAATTAACTTTCATAATTCTTTGAGATTTTTCCAATATTATCTTTCTGTGCTTTTAGTTCTTAGCTATCTGCAGATTTAAACTCAAAACATCGCAATGGTGTTGTCAAACGTATATGTTTTTTATCGTATTTTGAAAAGTGATGATGTTAAATTTTTTTTTTCAAAAACCATTAATGATAAATAAAAATTTGTAAATTTTAACTTTTTAGTGTTCTTTAATATTTTGAAGTTAGTGAAATACATGCCTTTGATAAATTGTATGATTTCGCTACATATCTAATTGCTTTCAAGTTACTATTTTTTTAAGTTAACGTGTATAGTAATTCGCTGTAATTTATATAAATAAAGTTTTTAATTAAAATAAGTTCACCTCTTTTCTTTATAGTTTGTATGTACATTACAATTATGTAGCAGTAATCATGAAAATTAATCACTAAATTACTAGCTTTGTCCCAAAAAAGTCGTACGCTTGGGAAAAATTTACTGAATAAGAAATGATTTTTGTAATTTTTTTGTTATTGGTAACAATCTTAATTCGTTCCAGAAAAAAGTGTAATTTATAACCTACGCCACTGTGTTTTCGTTAAATGAAATTATTCAAAAATTATGTGTCGCTCTTGGCGACATCTGTTACTTATTCTGAGTGGCACGAAATGTAAACAGCGACACTTTTTAGAGCTCCGTGTCTACCCCCTGATTTTTAATTTGAATGCAAACTGGGTACAAATTTATGGATAAGAAATGAAAGATATTCGCATCACACATACTCTAGTCTAAAATTAAACACATTTAATGATTTTCTTTAAGTTTCGCGAGAAAAAAAATTCTGAAGAAAGTCAAGGGGGTCGTTAGGAAAATAGGATTTCGAGATTTGGGTGAACGCGTACGTGAAGACGAGGGAAAAATTACCTTGAACTTTAAAAGAGTCGAAAGTCGAAGTTAAATAAAAGAAGATAATTTAAAGATATGAACGACTTTATTTCTTTCTTCTTTCTTTACATTTATTGTACATATCATTTGTCTCTACATATATTTGCACTTGCAGACATCTCGATATTTTTGTTAATCATCTTCCCGTTGGTCTGCAGTAGTTCTCTTCGAAGATCCTTGATAATCTGAAATGAGAAAAAGAAAAAAACTCAATAAAAGAAAAATATATTACAAAATAAATCAGAGGTGTGCAAGAACCGTTGAAGCCGAATAAACGTCAAAATAAGTTTGCTCAGGTAGCGTTTTGACCATTGACGAACAAGCTTTATTTGACGTTTTTTCGGTTTCAAACGGTTCTTGCACACCTCTGAAATAAATACTTACGCAGTAAGTATTTAGCAAAAAGTTTAAAAAGATCAGTAAAAAATTAAAAAAAAGAGCAGTACTTTATTAAAATCGGTCAATAAAAAATGAAAAGTGGTCAGCAAATAATACTTACAAAATAATACTTAGAAAATAAATACTTACATGCTATTAATACCATTATAAATGTGACAATATGAATCATCGTCAGACCAATTCTATTTACGTGCTTTGTCAAGGATCGTTTTGTTGGTCTGCTGCAGTGCTCTCCAAGGATCTTCGGAACTCCAAAATGGGGAAGAAAAATTAAAAAAAAAAGATGAACTATAAAAAATAAGTTACCTGACCTTTAAATCCTTTTAGTGTTAGACATATCTGATAATCGTATGTTGAACGCAAATTTCTTAGAACTGTTCAAATAACAATAGTTTCACTAATGCACTAAGCGTATGACAAAGCATTTTTTTCCTAGCGTATGTACGTACGTTACCTAAACGTACGCAACGCATGAAATCCAACCCGTGGGAGCTCTACTTCTATGATTCTTATTATTAAAAATACCACGTTCCTACTAACATGTCGCAAATGTGCAATGTCTGCTGTACTCGCTGTACTGATGAATTCCAAACACTCAATGGCAGCAGTTCCTTTGACCTAGGTCTGAAGCATGTAGAAGGCATCGAAGATCGATGCCTGTGTCCTCCTGTAGTATTTGCGTAATGCAACAATACCAAAATCTTCACACTGAACAGGCAGCAGGAATCCCCTCAATTTTATCATTTTACACACTGATCCGTCATACAGGGAAGTCTTTTCTGTTGCAGCATTCGAAGCAAATCCTCTAATTACCTGTAAATTTCTTCCGAAGTGTCTCAAAACAATCCTGGGTGCAATCATTTTGTGACCAAACGACACACTTACAGCAAAAATAATCCATCACTTTTACAATACAGAAAGGTATCAGAGTCGCACCGTAGTATAAGTTGCTTAAAAAATGTTGTTTTTGTTGAGAATTGCGTTTTATGAAGGTAATTTTATGAAATCAGAAATAATCCATACTATTAACAAAGACAATTGATCAAATCGGTCGATTACAATAGCTGTGAAAATAAGAGAATCACAGTAATTATTCGGAATTGTCAAATGATATTTTTTCATTCTTCTTCTTATTCTTAGGAATGTGTTTCGGAAGAAATTTGACCCATAACCTAAAAAATGCATTTAGTGATTCACCTTATAGGGAGGTGAAGTGTGAATGTAAACACCTTGGTCTTATAGTACGACTAGTAATTTTTAATAACTTATAAGCAATTTAAAAAAAAGCCTTTGGATTCAAATGGTAGAAAAAAGTCAGTGAACTCCTTATCAACATTAATCATAAAATACTGGTTATAAAAGGATCACCGAGGATCCTTCGAAAATACTCAATTTTCGACGTTTATTTAATTCAAAAATAAATGAATAACTTAGTCTTTCTGGTCATCTCTGGTGTTCACTCAGATGATAAAAATATATTGTGAGTAATAATGTTTACGATAGAATATATTCCATTAAGATAAATGTGAACTCAATGCTTCAAATTTGATCCATTCTTTGAAAAAGAATCAAATAATATAAATCAATAAGATCCTTTTATTTTTACCAGTGAGTCCTTATCACCATTTAACATTTATTAATGTTTAATTATCGATTGTTCTGTTAAATCTACTAAATTTACATAACGTTGATCTAAAAAAGAAATAAAACTATGTGACGTTGACCGCCGAGGATTTAGAAAACGGGCATTACAAGCCTACTGGTAGTCCATTAAGATTGCTCCTGATAAGAATATGTCGAGGTATTCTTAGCTAAAGATGAACTGATTGTCTGCTCAGAGGGCTCAGAGTATTATACTATCAAAAGGCATGATTACTCTCTGCTTTAAAGATGCACACTTGTGTACCCAATCGAAAAGGAACCGAATTTTTTGGTCAATAAAAAATTGAATTTTGTTAGCAAAACATAACTTTACTTAGGAAAGTATAATTTTTTTAATAATGCCTCCGACAAAGATTAGTTACTTTTTAGATCACAAAAACATCATGAAAACAAAATTAATAGGGGAAAGTACTCTCCCTTCGAACGTTCATGCCTTCGAATAATGTGAATTTTTTTTTTATTTTTCCTAAGGGACTTACAGATTTCTATCAAATATTAGTTAACTTTATCAACAATTATCGATAATTATGTGATAATTATGTGGAAGTCTCTTAAAAAAATAAAAGAAATTCAAATTATTCGAAGGCATGAACGTTCGAAAGAAGAGTACTTTCCTCTATTCTTTTTTTTCAAAAGTTTTGCATGGTTTATTGCATTCTTCGACATTCAAAATTGGACTGAACCAAATTGAACTTGTCGTGATGTTCAAAATAAGAAGGACAGTTCGAAAAAGAGCGGGATATGTCTAAAATTATAGTATTAGTATTTGAAAAAGTTATATATAAATTGTTTTGAGCCCATAACAATTAGATTAAATTCAAGGACATGATTTTAAAACTAAATATATTCTAAAGCTTTCTAAATTTAGTCAAAATTGAATTTACAAAAAAAATAGTGCGATTAATTTTGTCTCATAAAACGATAAATTTTTAGAAATTCACAAATTGCTTCGTAGAACTGATTGCATGCCATTTAGTATTTTGTTTTAACATCGTTTTGTACTTGATTCCATCTCATTTCACTAGTTTCTTACTAAAGTTCTAAATTAAGTACTGATCAAATTTGAAATTCTTTCATTTAACAAGCATAAGCTTAATTAGCATAAGTATGTGCACTCTTAGAAAAGTTTAGACGTGATTACTAATGAAAATTAGTTGTTCGGGCGATTATTATCAAATCTATTTAAAATAGTTCTTATATTCTTAAAACATTATACTCATAATAAATTTATTAGTAGTGAGAATATAAGACAATATTTACGTGGATAAGTTGCGGCAATTATTTCATAATGCTTTCATACAATTATATTTGCTTGTGTTAATTAAATGAAATCATTATCCCAACTAATATTAGTCATTAATTCCTTTTAGTTTTAGTAAATAGATGGGCCTATATTTTCATAAAGTTATGACTACTTTTCCAATAGTAAAGAGTGGTTTTTATTTTAGTAATGCGTTGAAGCTCTTTCGAATTTTATATAAATAATATGCAATAATAAATATGCATCACAATGAATGCTATATAGTAACCACAACTAATATGATATAGTTATTACAGCCAATAAGATGGGTATCAACCCCATTTATTTAGTAATTGGAACTAATATGTTATAGTACCCAATACTATTTTGATTTAGTTGTGATAACTAAATGAAAAGGATACTTTAACTAACTGTGGTCAACTATTTCAATTAGTTACCCAAACTAAATATATAGTTGGGTCTATATTTACTATATTTTATAGTTCTAATAACTGCATATGAGCTTGTACGAACTAATTTTTTGTAAGAGTGTGCTAAATATTTAATTCAAATTTATTTTCACTCCCCGAATTTTTTTTCAAAATTTCTTTTTTAATAATTTCAATACAAAATCACTCTAACTGAGTCATGTGGATCTTTTTAGATCACAGAAAAGTAACATTTTACAATGAAGTCAATAAAGCCACAGATTAATACATAATTTCACAAAGGAACGCTCATTCTCCAATCAACAGTGAGTGATTGTATCAAGTGGGCTCAATTAATCATATTGAAGTTGAGATTCATGCTTGGACTAATGTAACAAGAAAAAAAATATGTTGAAAAAAAAAACACATAAATTGCCTATTTGCCCTCCCACCTGTAAAATTCCTACAAAACTAATGGCATTTTTTTTCTTATTTTTCCACCCACTTTACTAAAAAAAAAGGTCTACTGTTCGTCACATGTACCAAAAAGTGGTCCTGGTCACTTGGATCAGACATCCGTGGGAATCCGACAGGCACTCAATGTTCCCAAAACCAACAAGTTCATCAATGAACAGATCAGAGGTCAGAGAAGAGATCTGGATGGTGAGTCCCACTCTCTCAATTGCAGAAAATTCAATCAAAGGGCAAAAAAAGAGAAATTTCCAAGAGTCCATTTGGAGGTCTCTTTTGTTGTGGTGTATGTTTTTCCATCATCGCACTCATGATTCGTTTCATCGATAGACTTCTTGGTCACTCAATCAGAAGAATTAATTCTCCGCCTTTTGTCTGGCATGCCATCAGCAGTAGAGTTTTGTATATACTCTGTTTGTGTGCAAATGGACTATTGTTATGGCCATGGCGATAGATAAGTTATTAAGTATTTAATCACATATATGTTTCGAGAACACAAAAAGAAACGGGAAGCAAAATTATTGATGGAAAGTTTCTCTTTTTCCACATGACTTTTTTCCCTTCGTATTTATATGGTTCTTTTGTGTCGCGCACACGATCAAATGAACGTGATAATAGTTTCTAATAAGGAAATTGAATGCTTCCATCAGTTCAAATAATCAATTTAGTTTTTTTTATTGAATATATTGTCGGTTGGGATTGAAATTATCAATGGTAGCTAACTTCATGATATACGACAGGCATGAGCTTTCGTATTAAAACTTATCTAACATCGGAAAATGTTCTAGAGAGAAAATTAGTGGCATAATGTGCATTTTTTCCGAGATTTTAGAGGGAAACATTCATTTCCGCTTTTTCCTTAGCTCATGCCTTCGCAGTAGCGTGTCTAAGCGGGTGCGGGAGGGGCGGCGCCCAGGGCGCGAGCCTCCAGGGGCGCCGATGTTCGTTTTTTTTAGACAACTGAACCCTGACCCTTTATTCTTGCCATGTTGAAGTAAAAAAGATTTTAGTAAAATAGACTCCGATTCTTTCTGGAGAGCCCTTCTAGTTCTTAAAATGCATTTTGTCCTTATCTATCAAAATTTCGCGTTGAAGTAAAGAAATAGCCTTTTTTTAATTCCCTGACTTTCTGGGGCGTCCAACTGTTCTAAAGGCTTTCTTGGCACCCATAAAGGTCTCAAAATACATTTTGCCCTTATATTTTTGCATGATATCAAGTTAAAGTAAAAAGGGACACTTCAAATTCCTTCAGGTGCTTTTTGGCGTCACCTAATTTCTTACAGAGCTTTCTTGGTGCTCCTCTTGCTCCTAAAATGCATTTTGTACTTATATTCTTTCAAGATTTCGAGTTGAAATAAAAAAAATACTTTAAAATATTAAATTAAAATTGTGCTGAAAGCTCAAGCTTAAGATTGTGCATAAAATCTGCATAGCTGAAGCATAAAACGATTTATATTGTGCTGAAGACGCGCACAGCTGTTAAACATAAAACGATTAAGATTAAGTTTAAATTAAAACTGTTAAAAATTTACATTCAATTTTTTTAGCTATAGGGGACAGTACTCTCCCTTCGAACGTTCATGCCTTCGAATAATGTGAATTTTCTTTTATTTTTCCTAAAAAAAACTTACACATTTCTATTAAATATTAGTTGGCTTATCGTCAATTGTTGATAAGTCCATGATAATTTAGTATAAATCTCTTACGAAAAACAAAAGTAATTCATATTATTCGAAGGCATGAACGTTCGAAGGGAGAGCACTTTCCCCTATGCAGGACTTATGCTCAATTTTAACCATTTTATTCTTGGGCTGTGCGCGGCTGTACCGGTTTTGACAACTACCATCTATTTTATGAAGTTCAATCGCTGTGCATGTTTTCAGCACAATCTTAACCATTTCATGCTTAAGCTGTGCATGTTTTCAAAACAATCTTAATCAAAATACCATTCCTCAAAATTTTAATTTTTTACTGTTGATCAACATTGAGTATTACATTCCTTGAAAAGGAAAGCTTCCACTTTTGCGTTTAACTTTTATTAAAAACAACTAAAATTTCATTGCATTTTCAAAATTAAATGAAATCTGTTAAACTCAAAATTAAAAGTTAAATTTTTCAAAGAATATAGTACTCAATGATACTGATAAACAGTAAAAAAAAATCAAAATTTTTAAGAATAGGGTTTTTTCAGAAAAACTATTTTCACATTTTTATACTATATCGACCGCTCAGAATAAGAAACGAACAACACGCAGTAGGCAAATTTTACAGGAGACCGATTCGAAGCTGACATTTTCCATGCAGAGTATAGGATTTTAGATTTAAAATTTCTATAACTTTGAAAATAGTTGTCTTATCTTTCAAGTATAATATTCACAGGGAAGGTAGAGGGTATAAAGAAGTATCCAAAAAGCGAATAAAACGATTTTCTTTTGTAAAAAATCGAGTTGTTCGACTTATATTCTGAGTCGTCGATATGAATGAATACAACGATGAATAACTTTAGACAATTCGGATAGGTTATATAGAAAAAAGTTGAAGACGGGAACAAATAATATAGGTTAAAAATGTAGGTTTTTGGTGACGCTTGTGCTTTCGGGGTATAAACTTCCACCCCCCCCCCCCCCAGCCTGTCGAACACTTTTTACCATGGTAAGGGCGCCTTCGCATACAACCGCACCCCCCGCATAAATGTCTAGATACGCCACTGTGCCTTCGTATCCTCAGCTCATCCCTTAGCTCACAGTAACTTCTTCGGTTGATTTCGTAGATTCTACGAAGTCAGCCGAATGATGCCGATTGGTCGTAATTTTGCAAATTTACGTCAAAATTGACTTCTCTTCGAGAAAGAAAGGTTTCGAAAGTAAGGGTGATTTATAATGCAATTTGTTAGATTTCCAAAATTAAGAGAGTGGTACTGAAACATTATTTTTACCAACAATATACTAATTGAATTTTTGTTATGTACCTTCTTTCCCCCCTTCAAATAAAAATAGGATCCCGTCAATCCACACCAAATGGTTACCACAGAGGCCGAGATTTAAATTCATCGGCAAATGACAGTGACTACAAATATGGTAGATTCGACGCTAGTGCACTTCACATTGCGCACGCCCTCAAGCAGACGGAAATTCAAAAGGCCTACAACAAGAGACGCGAGAAACCTATTGACTTATATTTGGTGAGTGTTGTATAGTATTATTTGATGAAAATTGACCGTCATTTGTTGCCAATTTTGATCTTTGCACGATGAATAGTAATTTAACCAAATGCCGGGCATCTCATATCCAATTTTCGAGTTCTCATTTACCATCGGCAATCTCTCACGTTCCGTTTGTAGTGCGTGTTTCACTCATTGAGTTTATAGTTGATGACTTCGCACCAACTAAAATTTAAAATAAAAAAAAAGAACATTGGACTTTGCCATTCATGTAAAATGCAAAGTATCCAACTGACCGAGAGACACTCTTTCCAGGAGAGAAAATTATAAACTTAAAAAAAAAGCGGTGGTATATCGTGACAAAGACATTGAATAAAATATTGTAAATTTTCACCGCATAGCAAATTTTTTTAGTAAATTGCCTACAACACCATATCCAAAGAATTTCCCATGATTTGTTTCATTCTTAGCACAATTGCTTTTTTGCGGTCGAAACATTGATCGTCTTCGTCAAATGCACTTTTGTGGAGAAAAGGTCATTTAAAATTCATTTTTTTTTCTTTCTTTCTATATATATACTTTCCATCCATCAGACCATTAGAAAGACTGTATAGTTGAAGAAGAAGAAAAAAATCCCAAAGAGTGAATGAAAGTAAAAATGAAAATTACTAATTTACGCCTTTTTTCACCACATTTTCTCCCAACAATGTGTCTTCTTCACAATCTCACTCTCTTTCTCGTCTCCATCCAACCTTCATTTGAAGTTGGATGGCAAATTGATGAAAATCAAGCACAACAATAAGTAAATGAAGAAGAAAATTATTTTCAGCAAAGTACACCGTTGTTGTTAATAATAGTGCTCTTTGGGATGTAACAATATAATAGACAGAGACTGAATCACAATATTTATTTGTTTCACAGCCCTATGATAAAAAGGAAAAATAGGGAGAGGCTTTCAGGCTTCGCACATCTTTGGCTTCGAATTGGCTTCTCTGGCTTTGAAGATGGGAAAATATGAAGTGTTCGAAGCCAGATTGTCTGCGAAGCCTCAAAGCCTTCCCCTAAATGTAAATTTCATAAAAAAAAAATCCCCTATTCAATATCAAATCGTATAAAGAAAAAAATTAAGATGGGATACGATTTAAAAAAAATCATTTAACCGAAAATAACCAAACTACGTCAAATTTGCTTATTCTCTAATTTCCAGGGAGTCTCCTGAATTAAAAGGCTAATTATGAGCTTTTTTTTGGGATTTTTTGGGAAACAACAAAGTGATCAAAGTTCTTCACTGAGAAAAAAAGAGGGTACGATTAACTTTTTTTCCTCGTAACTTTAACATTTTTAGGTATAAAAATATATCAACTTTTTTTAATGTTAATTTTACATCTTTTTAAGGGTAAAATTAACATGAAAAAGGCTAACTTTAACCCCTAATACACCTAAAAAGCATAGTATTTACGCCGATTTCGAATCAATAATGCAAGGTAAAATTAACATTTCCGGAATGTTATTTTAACTTTTTCGGATTTCTCTCACTCAGTGTTGAAATCTTTGGTATAAGTATTTAAAAAGAAAACTTTATTTCAAAAACAACAACAACAACAAAATTGTAGCCTAATGAGCACTTGGCTGAAAATTAGGCTACTTTGCCAAACGAAAATCATCTTAACAGAAGAATATTCTTAAATCGAAAACATTTAAGCATATATACTTCAGTCGAGATGAAAACATCAAAAAAGAGTAACAATTACATCGATATCTTTCGAATTAATTCAACTCGGCGATAGAGTTTTTTTAACTGTACAGATTTTTTCTTTACCTAATGACGAGTTGATAAAACGCTCTTTAAAATTTTTTATGTTCATCTCTGAATCATCGACAACACTCTGAATTAGGCACTAAAACTGTCATGGTATATTCATTATTAATTTATCTTTCGTTTTAAGCAATAAAAAAAGGATTTTCTTTATCTTATAATTTCGGAAATCCAAGAGGAGAAAGATGATTTCTTATATTCCGGGATTTTTCAAATTCCGGAATTCAGGATTTCAGCATTTCAAAAATTCCAAATTTTGGGATGCCAGGACAACAAAAGTCCTTACACCCCAATGATTCCGAAACCTCGAAAATCTCTCGAGGTCTCGGAAATTTCGAAAATTCTGAAATCTCGGGCAAGATCTCCGGGGATCGATTACGATTTGGGATCGTAATATTTAAGAATTCCGGAGTGCTGGATCATATTTTATACAACCGCTTAACACTAAACTTACCGACCGTTTTTGGTTGTTTTTCCTAGCGCCATCGGTCAAATAACAGATTGCGGTAGGGTAGAATAATCAACAATTTTTTCTTGGAAAAGAGTACAAAATTAAAATTTAAACACTGAAAATTATATTACATGCATATTTTGAGAAATTCATAAAGTTTAATAGTGACATTATACCATTTATATATAGTAAGGTGGGGTAACTGGATCGTTTTCCGTAGAGTGCTACTTAAACGCTTGTTTTTGGACTGATGAAATTCTTTTTTACTTCTTCTAAATCCATAGAATTATTCAATGTTTCATCCAGAAACATAATATAAAAAAATATCAAAAATATTAAAGAAAATTTATAAAATAATGCTAACACTGAAATAAGTTAGCATGCACTAACTGGGTCGCCTTTTCGCTAATTCAATTTTAATTAAACCTTTGGATTTAAAATACTTTTTTCACAAGGAAAAAACAATAAATATTTTCAATCAACCAGCTGTCATTAGCTAAAATATCACTACTAGAAAATTTTTAGTGAAGAACCCAGCCGACACAAGATTGAAATGAGTCGATTAGGCTCACTTATTTAATGGATAAAAATATTATTTTTGCTTTTTCTCAAACTTGAATAGTTATATTATTTTACTGTAGTGACTATATTACGGAAATAAAAATAAAAATATAATTTTAAATGGATTAGTCTTAAACGATCCAGATAGCGAAGCGGTCGGATTAGCACACTTGATTGTTAATTTTAAAAAGTTTTTAAACCGGTCAATTTGACCGGATCTTGGTAGGTTTAGTGTCAATACCCGGCTTTGATCGCATTTTTAAAAATTGTTGAAATCTCGGGATTTGTTGGGGCTTCTGGAATCCCTCCATCTAGAGTCTTCGATATCTAAAGTATTCTTAGATTAGAAACCCTATAGAAATGGATAGAATTATTTTATAAAACATCTCAATGGCGAAATATCATTTTCTAATTGCCGCTCTTTCAATATAACATCTAGAATTTTCCTACGTCTTTTACAAAAATATTCTTAAAAAATACAATCATCAAGAAAATTTGAATTAAATAATTCAGTAAACTAATCTAGATAATCAAAAATGAACGAAAGTAGATTCTTTGTCCTCAAACATTATCTCACAATTGCATTTTCACACATTCCGAACCTATCTGTGAAGAATCTCAGCTACTGTAAACTTCTTTAGATTTGTTCTTAGTTCTATATACCGCACTACGGCGATTTAAGTGACGTTTTGAGAATTTTTTGATTTTTCACAAACTTACCAGAGAATTTTATGAACTTTCTGAATCTGATTTTTCAATAAGACTTTTGCTCTGCAGATTTTCCGCAATTTTAGAATTACCAAATCCTTATTTAGAGAAAATGAAACAGGAACAGTAAACATGGGGTAGTTATAAACCTTATAAACACTGCTTTTCTACACTACTTGGGCTTATTTCGACCATTTATTCAGTGGTCAGGGACCCCTAAGTACATTATAAATTTTTAAGGTCTCGTTCTACTACTACCATACTTCCGAATACTGTTTTAGAGTGTCATTTTTTAAAGATTTTCCTAATAATAATTAAACAAACATTTGTTTTGAGGTTAATAAAATAATTTAAAAAAATTAACTTGATCAATAGGACGCTGTTTAAAATATCTGAGTCATATTCCGAGATATTTTAAATAATTTAATAACTTTTTCAGTCAGTAAAATACTAATCAGTAAGGCATTGCCTTAAATTAAATACTTATTAAGTATACTTACTTAATGTGTTATCCAGGATGGATTATTTATAGTTAATCTGAAACTTAGCATAAGTTTCTTTCTTTCTTTTTTTTAATTTTCCGCTTTGTTTAGCCCATTTTCTCAAATTTTATTTCCATTTATTTTTATTCTTTAAAACAACTTTACTGCTCAATTATAACTAAATTGAAGAAAATGCTCATATTTCTTCTGAGGCGTGTATAAAGCTATAATATTAAGAGAACTTTCTACTATTCTTCAGACTCATTGATTCTCACACATTGCTCTAAAGTTTCTCATGAGGAAATTTTGCGCATTTTGAGTGCAAAATTGTCGAGAGGCGGTATTTAAATATGACGAGCGATAAATTAAAATGTCTTTAAATGCCTTTTCAAAGTACAATTTTTTTTCGAAAGGTATAAGTTGATGATGTTTTGATATTTTTCAACGCTCTACTAAAAAATTCATTAACGATGCGCAACAGCCGTTAAGACTTGCTATCCATATAATTACTGGAAGATAGTTTCGTTACAAAGTATACAATAATAAAAAAGAATATCTCCCCATCTTAAAGGTAATAGTATATCTTTGAACTTTTCAAAGCATAACTTTGGGGAAATTGTAATTTAAATAATTTTATTTGAGAAAGAAAGAGGCATATTGCCCAATTTGCTGATAAGATATTTTTAAGTGAATTTGATAAATTGAAAAATGTCCACGATCTTTCAGCTTTTTTTTCAGTGTCTCTCTCAGAGAAATTCATTCAATCTGCTCTGTTTTTTTTTGTGGTTACTATTTGCATTTCACAACTGAAATACTTTCATTTTTATGCATAAATTGACTTGTAGTTTCTTAATCAATTGATTTATTTTCATGGTTCATGGAGAAGCAGAGAAGTATATTGACTTCGTGACTTCCCCCTGATCATCATTGCTAACCGAAACATTTTCACATCTCCACAAAAGACTTTCATAATTGGAACTGGTAGATGTTGTCCAGAGGCGCGTTCTTTGGTAAATAAACATTTATCACATGACACGCCGTGATTTATGAAATTATTTGCTATACCATTAAAATGAACATGCATCAATTACAAGTTTAAATTGAGTTTAGAGAAGAATGTTTGACTAAATTTTCAAATACTTCTGACAAAACTTTGTGGTTTTTATTATACAGTAAACATTTTACACTGATTTTGAACTAGTTTTTAAATAAATACTGCAAGCAAAATGGTTTACATTTGTTATAATGAGAAATGACAAGTGATAAGCCCAGATAAGTGAATGGTAGCTGAGATTCTTTTCATGCGATCACCAGGGAGTGCTTACAAGTTGTCTGATGTCTGATTTACTTTCATTCGTAACTCCAGTCGCGCCACGCTTATTCAGTAAAATTCAGATCATTTGGAAAGGTCTCGACCTTTCCTACAACATACTAAAATTTCAGCGAAATCGAAAATGGAGATTTCAAAATATTCGACATTGAATGTCGAAAATAGATTTTTTTTTATTTAAGCGCCCCTAGCGGTGGTCTTATGAAACAGGGATGTTTTGAAGAGTTGTAGCATGTCACGAGACCTTTCCAAATCACCCAAGATGATGACATTTTGAGAATTATAACAGGAGTTATGACCATTTAAGTAATTCTTTTTTTTTAACCTCCTCATATATCGAGCCCATCGAGCCCAATTAATTAATTATTTAACACTTTAAAACACAAGTCAAAAAATCACGTAGAAAACCAAATCAGCATAAAATATCCAGTGCAGATATTATCAACAAAAAGATGAATTATTATTGTTTTTGTTTATCGTTTCGCAAAACTTCTACAGCAGTTCTGACTCACAAATTCATTTTCCAATAAACATTTTCACATATTTTTTGCAATTATTTAAAACCAGTTTTAAAGTGATGAAACACAATAAATGATAACACTCCATATAAAAAAGAGATGGCAAAGTGTTGAATTGAATTGATTCATAAATAAAAAAAACATAATCTGAATTAAGAGATTGCATAAAAAGAGCACATTTTAGAATGTTTTAGCATGAGTAACAAGCATACAGACAAATAAAAAAGTAAATTCGAGAAAGGTATACATCATTTACGGGTACTTTACTGATTCAGTACCGATTGAAACCGATATTTCTGGGTTGAAAGTTCAAGATCTTTGAAAAAAAAACCAAATTTAAGCAAATCGGTTTAGAAATAGGCCCACAAATTTGATATCGAAATATTTTCCAGTCATAGATAGGTGTCTATGGACTATGGACCCAATTATTACTTCCAAAACATATTCTGGGAGCCGTTTTCGAAATAAACCAAAAACATGCTTTTGGAGAGGATCAGTGCGGTGAAAAAAAGGAAGACAAAGGTCTGAAGATAATGTTTACTTTGGGGGTATGTGGTTACCAAAAATCGGAAGTCGAGATCTCCTAGTATTTGTATTTGTGCTTCAAACCGGTGACAATTAAAAAAAAAAGCGGATTAAATAAAATTTTCTCTCTGTAAGTTCGAGCATCAAGGTTCAACCTAAAGAGAGCACTCTTTAAAAAAAACTAGCCTCTATCGAGCCCCATGCATTATTCAAGTTATAATGTCCTAAGTCAGATTTTAAAGCTATGAACTAGTCAATAGGTCCGAAAATGAAAACTTCTGACAATACATTTAATATCTTTATTTAATTTCCTCTCAAATTTGATTATCAAATTTGGTATCTTACAAATAAAATTTAAGCAAGTTTAAGAATAGTTTCCCGAATAATAAAAATGGAAACACTTCACTTTCTCAAAATAAAGCATTTAAAATGGTATGAGTACCTTTGGTCATGAGTAACAAACATTTGTTCAGTTAACCTTTTAAGGACGATAGGAACACCGGTGTCCCATAAAGAAAATAATTTTTCCTGAAAACCTGAAGTTATTTTTTTCTTATGTTTGTACGTAATTGCAAACTGGAAGGTTGAAAGAATCTAGGATATTTTTTGCAATTCTCTACCTATTTGCTATATGATAAATATTTCAGGTCAAAAATGACGAATTTTTAAATTCTTATATTTAAAATTGATTTTAATTATTTTTTATACTTCCAATTTTTTAAACAAAAACCGTTTTAGAACAAGAAACTACAATACTCAAACATAATATTTTTCTTTAGAGTGAAAATTACCAGTCATTGGTACCGTCAGAAAAATTACTTAAATTTTTGAGCTATTTTTGCCCCTATCGTTCATAGAGACAAAAAATACACCAAATCAGATTCTGTTGGTTTTTCGAAGGTTAGATGTAAGACGTTTCACAAGTTTTGTTTATCGTTTTCATTTTTATTGCTGATTTTCGGTCGGCGAAAACTGTCTCGTCGTTAAAGGGTTAAAAAATAAATTTGTTCAGTAAAAAATGCTGCGTAAATAAATTATTTTGGTTAATAAAATTATCCAAATATTTCCAAAAATATTGTCTAATTTATCATCTAAGATAATTGCAGAGAAAATTAAAAAAAAAACTATTTAAGAAAACCAGGGGCCTCTCGACATTTCATTTTTCCATACGTTTTAGCATAGAGGCACTGAAGACTATTGGCAAGTTTTTTCCTAAAGAAAATTGACTTATCAGTCTGATATGTTTCGAAATCGTGTATTAAAAGCTATTTAAAAATACATATTTCATAATGTTCGCTGAAATAATACAAGAACTACGAGCAAATTTGTTTAAGTCGCGGTGCAATATCTGCAAAATTTTTACAAGGAAAAGCGAAAATTATCTTCACTTTTTATTAGGCTTGATGGGCCCCTGAGAAGACTGTACCAAACCTCGGCCAGCTTGCAATTTCGGCCACTTCTTTTGTTCCTCAAATTTCCATGAATTCCTAGTTTTTGCATAACTCTAGAGAAAGAATGTAGCTGCGACAAATAAAAGATTATATGAAAAAGACTTAAAAATAGTTTTAGAAGGGCAAGGAATTATGAAAATAAAATGTGGCCGAAATATTACCCAAAGCAATGTCTATTTTTTATTCATTTCAAAATATACCGTAAGTGCGTGTAATTTTGTTCCGTGCGTGTGATTTTGGCCTTCTCCTGTTCGTAAACTTTTCTTTAATTCTAATTTTTAAGAACGGTTCTCACCGATTAGACGTGGTAGATCAGATCAGTAAAGAACATCCTTAAGTTTTAGAGATAAAGAAAAGCTTACAAACAGGGGGGTGGGGGTCAAAGACGATAAACTATCTACAAGTTTCCAAGCAACACTCCTTAAAAAGAAGTAACAAAAGAAATCAAATTGTTTTTTTCAAATATTGAATTTGAAAGTAAAGACTTTAGCGCTTGTATGCAGCTATGCCGAAATTTGGTACAGTTACCCTATTTTGCCTTTGTCATAACTGGCATGAACTTTTAACTTCTTTTAGAGTTCCTTTCATCAAATTTGTTCTCTGCTGACAACATTTAATTTATCCCTGCCTAATTAATGCAGTGTCTAAATTAAAACTTTGTAGTTTTATTTCTTGTGTATTTTAACTCAATAAAAAAGGAAAAGTTCATTTTAAAGCAATTGGTTCATATGATTCTCTGTTGATGTTGAAAAGTTAATATCAGACATTAAGGAATATTGCAAAAACATTTCACAACATTTACAAATATTGTTTGTGTCTGCAATCTTATTAATGTTAATTGATTATTTTGTGGGAAGGGCAGTCAATGAATACAATTCAATAATCACTCAAAACGTGACTCATTTATCATTAATATTCGCCCCAAATATATTGGTTGTAAAAGATTATACTTGGCACGATCATCGAAAACCCATAAAATTAAAAATTTCTTTAACGGCATATTTGCGAACGCATGAAAACGAAATGAAATCAATAATCCCTCCAAAAAAAAACTAAAGAAAAACAATAATAATAATTCCCACATCACGAAAAAGAAACATAAATAATCGAGATAAAACTCTATCTGCACAATTCATTGAGATTCATTGAAAAAACGATAAAAATTATGCAAATGAATGTTGATAAATTGAGATTGAGGAATTGTTCCTAAATTACAGATGGTCTAATTTTTTAATTTGATTATAAATTGATCGCAACGAAGTAATGATCGTCATTTTTTCATTGATGAAAGATTAACTTTCTCGTCTTTGGAATTTTTTACTCTTATTTTCGTTCTTCGCCTGGTCTACGGGGCCAATGGTCGTTGGCAAAAAATAAAAGTCAAGAAGTGGACAAAAAGCGAATTGGATTGTTCTTTTTTTTCTCGGTTTAATGTAAAATATTTCATCATGATGCAAAGTAATATGGCAGGAAAAAACACTTTCTCCATCCAATCTCATAGGGATACATAACAATTTTTTTTTATCGATCGAAGAACAATAAAGAATGGAATTTGTGTGATTTGTCGAGCAGAAAGATCCATGTCGTGGCGGGGACTTAGAAATAAGGCTATATGCTAGAGTTGAGACAATTTGGAGGCTGAGATTGGTAAAATATGCAAAAATTGGCATCTGGCTAGCAATATTTGTCCTACAAACCACCCACTCCTGGCTTCCAAATAAAACCCACAGATTGTCATTGTGATTGTGAAAAAAAAAACCATCGACAGTGTATTAGATCTCTTCTCAATTTCAATTGTAAATTCCATTGAGAAAACGAAAAAAAATAAACTGGATTAATAAAGTATCCATCGAGGGCTTTTACGGGCGAGATTATGTATATGTTAGAAAGATTGACGACAGAGCCAAAGACAAGTCATATCATCAAACAATACGATGATAAATTACACCAACTCTTTTCTGAAGCTTCCCATAAGAAAATTAAATAAAAAAAAAAATTTGTCTCCGAATTATTTCTTCACACACTTGTTACCATTCTTGGCAAGATCTCTCTTGTTGCCGTGGCGCCAATTTATTCTCCTGGCTCATCCGCCCACAAACCACCGTCAATGGAGTGGCACATAGAGAGACGCTTTATTGAATTAATTATGCGGGATCAATTTTCCATTAAAATTCCATTGAGTATGTGTGTGGCTGATTTTTACTTTTCTTCACTCTCTGTCAATTTTTGCCATCATCCTCTTCGATCCCACAAAGTGCAATATATATTTTCAGCATAAGAGAATTTCAAATCACTTTCATCGCACGCCTCACGTGAAAATTCAGTGAGTCGAAAAGGTTTTTTTTTCGCAGAAGTGAAATTAAAAAACAAAAACACTAATTTTTCTTCACAAAATATAATTTTCGACTACAAATCCACGGCATGTTGGTTTCAATTTATAAATTAACTAACCAACAGATAAATATTTTTTTTTAATTCATTCACTTAAATTTTTCAAGCTGAATTATTTATATTATTTTTTAAGATTATACTGACTTCATAAAGCACATTAAATCAACGATCAGACTATTTCTCAAAAACGAGGTATCCTACAGATCAATGTAGAACAAGGAATATAGCTAGGCTAAATGATACTAGGGGAAAGCGCGCTACCTTCGGACGATTTAAGCTTTGCACAATTCATTTTTTTATTGTATTATAAATAATTTTGGACTATTATAATATTATATTTTAATAGCTAGTCCAATGCCACAAATTTTCAGAAAAGGGCCACGGGTGAAATCCATAAGGAACATAGAGAAAAAATTGAATTGTCCGAAACTTGAGTCGTCCGAAGGTACAGTGAGTGTCAATAGTTTGTTGCTTAATGGATGTTTGAGAAATCAAGTGAAAAAAATGATAGAAAAAAATACTTTTCCAAATTTTTCTTTTTGCAGATGAATTCCTTGTAATCCGTAGATATTATTTATAGTTTTCAAAAAAAAATAATTAATTTTATTTCATATCAAAAATAATTGTTTTCCAAAAGTTGGTCATTTTTGAAAAATCAAAAGTTTGTTGCCTCATTAAAAAAACTAATTCAAAATGGTGAAAACGTGCAACCAACTTTATGTAAACCGGTTACATTTTGAGCTTATGTCATTTGATAGGCAAATGGTGGATTTGTACATTTTTAAGGCTGTCAATGTTAAATATATAGGTGTAAGAGTGATGATAAATAACAAGAAATAATCAGTTTTTTGATAATTCATAATTTAGGTTATGATGGCAAATTACAAAAAGTTGAAAGGTGGGATATTGTCCAAAGATACTGCTGGAAGGAATCGGCGTCGCTTAATTGCCAAATTTTATGGAAATTCATGAAAAGTTATACATAAAATGGTCAAATATTATAGTTATGAGGCACGAGTACATCTGAAAAACGCTACTGGTAGACCCAGGGTTTCGACTCAGAAAGTCGATAACCACATTCTAGGTATCTCTGATAGTAACCCCATGATGTTTGCTTCAAAAATTCAGAGTCGGCTGGTTACAGAAGGCATACAGGCTTCAAAACCAACCGCAATTTAATGAAAGTGGTAAGAATAATTACTTGGTTTGCAGGTTTCCATTGGTAAACAAAACCAATCTGGTCAAAAGGTTGTAAATTCACTTGGAGCATGCTAAAAACGTAAAAATACAACCTCTTACGCAGTTTGGTTTTGTTTACCAATGAAATCTTGCGAGCCAAGTACCTATTCTTATATTTTCTTTCATTTTGAGTTTGATTTTCGAAGCATTTGAAGCCTGTATGCCTTCTGTAACCAGCCGACTTTGAATTTTTGAAGCAAACATCATGGGGTTACTATCAGAGATACCTAGAATGTGGTTATCGACTTTCTGAGTCGAAACCCTGGGTCTACCAGTAGCGTTTTTCAGATGTACTCGTGCCTCATAACTATAATATTTGACCATTTTATGTATAACTTTTCATGAATTTCCATAAAATTTGGCAATTAAGCGACGCCGATTCCTTCCAGCAGTATCTCTGGACAATATCCCACCTTTCAACTTTTTGTAATTTGCCATTATAACCTAAATTATGAATTATCAAAAAACTGATTATTTCTTGTTATTTATCATCACTTTTACACCTCTATATTTACAATTGACAGCCTTAAAAATGTACAAATCCACCATTTGCCTATCAAATGACATAAGCTCAAAATGTAACCGGTTTACATAAAGTTGGTTGCACGTTTTCACCATTTTGAATTAGTTTTTTTAATGAGGCAACAAACTTTTGATTTTTCAAAAATGACCAACTTTTGGAAAACAATTATTTTTGATATGAAATAAAATTAATTATTTTTTTTGAAAACTATAAATAATATCTACGGATTACAAGGAATTCATCTGCAAAAAGAAAAATTTGGAAAAGTATTTTTTTCTATCATTTTTTTCACTTGATTTCTCAAACATCCATTAGGCAACAAACTATTGACACTCACTGTAGTTCGCTTTCCCCTAACTACACATGAAAAATATATTTAGTAAAATGGTTCGTAAATGTTTGTGAATTCCTACTGAGGACTTACAAAATGCTTGTAAATCGTATAACTGACAAAAAAAATTGTAAAAGTTTCTACTTTTCCATAAACATTGTTCGTAACATGATGTAGGGTAAGTGTGCCAAATTTCGGCATAGTTGCATGCAAGCGTCCAAGTCTTAAGTTTGAAATGTGATATTTTAAATTCAAATAGATTTTTTTTTATTCATTCTTCTGAAAGAGTGTTGCTTGGAACCTTGTAAAGAGTTTACCGTCTTTATTTACTCTAAAATCATTCTTAATATATTTTAAAATAAATAAAAATATAGACATGGCTTTGGTGCCCTATTTCGGCCACCTTCATTCTCATAGTTCCTTGCCCTTTGAGAATTCTTCCAATATCTTTTACACGTCATCTCGTTTGTCGAATCTACATTTTTTGTTATTCTTTTGCATTGTATAATCTCTAGAGTACGTAAAATCTAAAAGTTCATGGAAATTCGAGGAACAAAAAAGGTGGCCGAAATTTGTCACACTTTCATTTTCACTTCATTGGGAATATTTCATAAAATCAAAATTCACATTCGTTTCTTCCTCAAAAATTCTGCATATGTATATCCTATTCCTTCGCTCTCTTCTTCTTTCGAACATCAAACCAAATTAAATTTAATTCTTCCCAATTTTAGTCCTAATGGCTTCGGCACACCTTTTTGGTCAGGAAAATTTCATGAAGTCAAAATTCGAATCACTTTCTTTCTCACACGTTTTGCATATGACTATCTCATTCTTTCGCACTCTTCTTCTTCTTTTGAACATCACACCAAATTCAATTTAGCTCAATCGAATTTAGAGAGCGAAAGAATGAGACAGACATACGCAAAGCGTGTAAGAAAGAAAGGGATTCAAATTTCGGCTTCGTGAAATTTTCCTGATCTAAAAGGTGTGCCAAAGGCATAAAGACTGGAACACACTAATGCGAATATCTTGAGAAAAAAAGAGAAGCGAATTTAGATTTCATGAAATTTTACTGATCTAAAATGTATGCCGGATGCATGAACATTTAGCTTTTTACTGAAATTCGATATTTTACTGATCATTCTTAATTTTTTATTCCCCTTGAAAAGGAACTTTTCCTGTTATGCCTTAAGCACACCTTTTAGATCAGGAAAGTTTCGGAAAATCAAAATTCACATCCCTTTCTTTCTCGTAGGTTTTGCAAGTCTCTATCCCACTCTTTAGCACTCTTCTTCTTCTTCTTCTTCTTTTGAATATCACATCAAATTCAATTTAAATCCAATTGAATTTTGAGTGCCAAAGAGTGAGATAGACATGCAAAACTTTTCAGATAGAAAAGAATGTGATTTTTGAATTTATGAGACTTTCCTGATCTAAAAGATCGGAGGAGTAAATAAAAGGACAATTTCTATTCAAAGGGGGAAAAATGAATGAGGAGTAAAAAATTAAAAATTATTTCCAGAAAAAAATACAAAATATACTATTTCCTGCTTTAAAATAAACGTTTGACTGATATTCAAAAAAAAAATCACATGTGAAGGCCGACTAATTAAGCCATCTCTCGATATTTCCTGACTATTTGCATAAAAATCTTCTCATTTTGACCAAAAACCATTTTGGTTTCGGGTTTCAGATTGTCATTATAGCTCTGTAATATTTTATTTCTTAATTCGTCAACTTTCCTATTGTTACAGTTTGAAGCACAAGTTCTTTGTTTTTGAAAAATCATCCACTCATCTTACATTATGAGCTACTTTGGGGCCTACATGTGCTCCATAAATTTTCTCGGTGTGCTTGAACAAGTGCTTCCACAGCTAAAATAAAAATAAACACACACACAAGTAGACTGAAAATGTAATTTTCCTCCTACGTGATTTTTACACGGTGCACGCTGTCTTGCAATTAGATACTAAAAGCAACACTAAAGATAAAGTGAGAGAGAGATGGGATCTGAGAAAGTCACCTTGTCGAGCATTTCTTTTTCTTATTACATTAATGCTGCACATAAAGAATTACATTTGATTTAAAAAGGGGAGAGAAAATTGTCGTAGAAAGTAACTATAATTCTTATTTTCACACAACATAAAAATAAATAATAATCTATGTTTTATTTTTTTTTTTTATAAGAATGACAAACCTACACATTTCACCATTGGAATACGTAACAATTGCATCATTGAGATAGTTTTTGCGCTCATTGCTCTGCATAAAATAAAACAAGATGCAGTTTCTTAACATATGAAAATTTAATGGATCACAGATTAACAAGCTTTAGAAAACTTTTTAGTAGCTTTCATTTTAGTACATTTAACTCCATGGTAAATAAATTTTGTGAAGGAGAAATTGAAGATGCAGCATAATTCAAAAAAGCAAAAATGTCCCGTTGTTCTGAATTTTTTTTTGTGGTCAAGAATAAGAGAATTCAAAAAGCAGAAAAGGGTGATTGATGGCTAATTAAAGAAGAGAACTTGAGTAGAGCTGCAATTATTCGCTTTTTCATCTGCACTTGAGTAATTCCAAATGAAAAATATCCACATGGTAGAATACACAGTTTTCCATAACTCCCACGAAATGGAATCTCTCTAGAGGTGAATCTGCCCCATTGAAAAAGGGCCCAAGACTGGTACACTCTTGATCGATTTTATGCTATTTCACTCAACTTTCTTACAAACCTTGTAAAATATTCCTAAGCAATTTGTATTAACATGCATTACTTAATGAAAAGAAACTTATAAAGTAAATTTAAAAACTGCGATTGAATTATTTCCATAATTAATAGCAATATTTAGCGTTGAATAAAAGATATTTTAAAAATTCTTGCACAATTTCAAAAACATCTGCAATTTTCAAAGCAATCATGCGTATAAATGTTTGATAAATTGTAAATTAACGCCATTCCACGATATTCTATAGCGATGTTTAAAGTATTTCAAAATATTACAGATTAATTTTTAAAATTAAAATATTTGAGAAAGATACATGAATTACAAGTACTTTACCGACTCATGCCCGATTAACCCTTTAAAGACGAGAGGGTCAAAAGTTGGCAGTTAGGATTTTTTTTTCTGACTTTAGAGCAAAACACAAGTTTAGAAGGCCGTAGCAAGAATTTTAGTTTAGGGTCAGCGCAGCGGTGCCCCAATCGTCCTTAAAGGGTTAAGTCCGATGCAGTCAGGTTGGAAATTTCAAGATCTCACAAAAAAAATCTAAAACTGGTTGAAATATAGGCTCTCCAAAGTTTGACTTTGACTTTAACTTTGACCTCCGAAAATTCGATATCGAAATGTTTTTCGAACCAACGTGGCTAAGGACGAAATATTCACATTGACTACAGTAGACTCTCGCTAATTCGGCTCCTTTAACATCGGGGTACTTTTTAATTCGGGCAGCAGTTAAATTTGAAAAAAAGTTTGTTGACATTTTTCAAGTTAGATTATGATTATCGAATGAAGCAAATATGGTCCAAGTTGCCATGCTTTATCTCAGTTGTAATATTATTTTGCATTATTAAGGGGCTTAATTTAAGGGGCTTTACAGTTAATATGAGCATGTAAACTTAATATGAGTATGCAGATAAACAAAAAATCGTTGCATTTCAAAAAATTTGATGCCCGAATTTCTCTCTAATTCGGGTGACATTTCGGTCCCAAATGCCCGAATTTGAGAGAGTCTACTGTACCTTCCAAAACATATTCGAAAGTGAAAAAAATTATAGGAGTCGTTTTCGAAATAAATCAAAAAGGGGTTTAGAAGGAAACCAGGGAGGGAAGGAAAAGAGACTGTCCTAGATACTGATGATGACTTATTGGTGGGAGGGTCGTCAAAGACTGGAAGTCGATATCTCTTACCGTTTGATCTATATCTGTGTCCCAATTTGAAAAACAAATAGGATTATATCAACAACTCTATTTCATACTATCCGAAGTCGACTTAGCCTTATATTACTCCTAAAGAATATGTAGTTCCTGGGACCGAGATCTACAACTGATAAAAATTGAAACAGTGATATTATCGTCCAAATTTTGGCAAAAGGAAAATAAAGGGCTTTTCATTCTATCTGCAACCATTTTAAATGTTAAATATCTAAATTAGACCAATTTCTTTTTGTAAAGATTTAAATTTTTTGCTGACCATAATTAGATATTTTACTGCTCATTTTTAATCTTTTACTGCCCATTTTGAATTTTTTACTGCTCGTTCGTTTTTTGCCATAAAAATTTGGTAATCATCCGACATCCGGGTAACGAGATATTCCATCATTTCGAAAAAAAAATTACACAGGCAGCATAGGAAATCGCCAACTTCAAATGGTTCTCCTTAAAAGCTACCAGTCTTAGATAGCAATATGGAATGGAAGCGTCGATATAACTCATATAACTGCTCTCTCTTTGAGTTGAAGCAGTAAAAAATAAAAATGTTTGTAGTCCATAATTGAATAAACAGAAAAAATTGACAATTACACAAAATTTAACACGATTATGTTTGTAATGTTACACAATTATGAAATGTGTAATATGTGTACAGAGAAATTCTTAAAAAATCGAATTTTCGATCTCAAATTTTAGTATGTTATAGCTGGGGTTAAGAGTTTTTGATTAAAAAAAATTAAGTCAATGTGAATTTTTTTTGTGATTTGGAAAGCTCTCGTTAAATGCTAAAAACTACAGCTATTTGATTTGAAACACCCCTTTTTAATCGGATTTAATAGAAAAATCGATTTACGAAAATTCCATATCGTATATCTTGGATCGTATATATATCGTATTGCTCTAATTTTTTATCAATTACGATTTTTCGGAAAAATTTAACTTAGTAGTGGATTATTACAGATAAGTGACCGATAGGGTTATCAAAAAGCATTAAAATTGCTCGCTATTTAGGATTTTGAGATCTTCGGGAACTGGGCTAAACCTCTAGTCTGAAGCCAGTCTTATACAAGCTTCAGATTTAAGGCTTAGCCATATGGCTCAACTGCTCTAATTTCTTATCAATCACGATTTTTTGGAAATATTTAAATTAGGATTGGATTATTAAAAATAAATTACCTAAGACTCTCAAGAAACAATTAAATTACTTGTTATTTAGAATTTTGAGACGTTTGGGAACTGGGCTAAACCTCCAGACTGAAAACCGCTTTATTATATCGAAATGACCGGACTCTATCTTTAACGTGTATTAAACGATTTCAATGAACTTTTATTCTTTCGTTAGCTTTCAATGCTCAAATCAAACTATTTAAAATAGGAAATGCCCAGATAAATGGTAACTGAGATTATTTACAGACAACACGGGGGGTGCTTGGAAATCGGAATGCGTGAAAATTCGATTTTGAGTTAAATTTTAGAAGAAAACTTTCGAGAAGCAAAAATTGCGTCGAGTCTATTTTATCCATTTAAGCCGCCAAAAGCAAAAACACTTAGCTCGACGTGATTCTTTACCCTCAAAATCACAGTCCATTTTTCAAGCATTCCGAGTTCCGAGGTTGGCTCTAAAGTCTAAAGTATAGAATCTCAGCTACTATAAGCTTATCTGGGCTTATCACTGGATTTTGTTTTACAAAGACATACTTCATAAACATAAGTAATCTGTAAAATCAGTTTTAATGCCATTTTATTCATTCTAATTTAAAAAAAAAACTTTAAATACTTTTAAGAAGGATGACTTTTTATTTTTTAATTTAAAAACTTGGAAAAAAACAATAAAAAATAAATTAAGCAAGTCAAATTAAAACAGATCCTGTATGAGTTTTTTACTTACAAACAATTTTAACATTTAAAATTCAAACAATAAAATTTTGTGAATAGATTAAACTATAATAAAAATAGATAAAAATTAATGCCCCCGGCAAGTTCTAAAATTAACCTTTTCTTTATTTGGAACAAATTTTTTGAGGTTTAAAATCAACCTTAAAATAAACCTTTCAAGAATCATTTCAGACTGAACCTTACGGAGGATCAAATATAAATATTTTTTGAAGGTTCACGGTGAAGATTTTATTTTTAAATTAAGTTGTTTGTAACAAAAATGTGAAATCTTCATAAAAAGTCTCGTAAATATGATATAATAATCCTACGAGATATTACTTTTACAAAGCACTAAAAATTTAATATTTTTAAAATTTCATAAACATGTCATTTGGTATAAAACAAACCTCAAGAAAATAATACTAATATTTGGAAAACAATAATAATTCTTGTGTTATCACACGAATATTTTTTCAATCATTAACCCTTTCGTCTCTTTTGGGACTCTGAGTACCCAAAGAAACATATGAATATTCTATGAAAAACAGTGTCTTTTAATTATTCAGAATTGATAAAAATCCGATTCTTGTGGATGATTAAAAACTCTTAGGATGTCCAAATGTAATATATTTTTTGTAGGACCTCAAATAATTCCTGAGCTTAAATATTTTTGATTAAAAAAATGGTAAAATTGGCTTGCAGCATATATGCTGCGGTCCGGAAAGATTTAACAGCCCAACATAAGCATAAGAAATCTTTTAAAATTTAAGGGCAAATTTCAAAATTTTTCCAGAAGATTGAGAAAACTCCGATAGAATAAATCATAAATTTCTAATGGATTTTTTTTTCTCACAGGATCGCGCTGAACAAGCACGCCTGGAGATGAAACATCGAAAAGAGGAGGATGATTTGTACAGGAAATTTGCACGCAAGAGAGAGGAGGAGGATAGGAAAGTGCAAGCAGAAATTCAAGATGAATGGGAGCGTGAGTTGCAACGCCTCACTCACAAATTCGAGAAGGAACTGGCGACATCCAGACGCAGTCGCGATGAACAGAATCTCCTAACCATGCGCCATGAGCAGCAAAAGGAGGATCTCGAGAAAAACATGACACTGCGGCGAAACAAGAAAAAAGAGAGTCTCACGAGGAAGATGCTGGAGCACGAACGAAGTGAAACAGCCGCCCTGGTAGATCGTCAGTCCAGTGAGATGCTGGAGCTGATTAGTGCTCGCCGAAGTGAGTACATGCAGACAGAGAGCATCTTCCTGGATGACGAATTCACAGAGGGTACTCTGCCACTCGAGTACCCTAATATAGCGCCCCCGCCGGCCCCGCCCACAGTCAGCAAATTCCAAATCTATACGGACCCCATTGAGTTCGAGGATGTCGATCGGGTGGCCATAACAGTGGCCAAAGAGGATCAGAAGACCTTTACGGACCTAGTAAGGCAACTTGTGGGCCGATGCACCAGCGATATCGAGAAAGCACGCACGATCTTTCGCTGGATAACCGTAAAGAATCTCAATACGATGCACTTTGACGATGACCTAAGAGGAGATACGCCAATGGGTCTGCTGCGTGGCATCAAATACGGCACCGAAAGTTACCATGTCCTCTTTAAGCGCCTCTGCAGCTACGCCGGTCTGCACTGTGTCGTGATCAAGGGATACTCCAAGAGTGCTGGCTATCAACCTGGTGTTCGCTTCCAGGATTCACGCTTCCGCAATTCCTGGAATGCCGTCTACGTGGCCGGAGCCTGGCGCTTTGTGCAGTGCAATTGGGGCGCTAGACACTTGGTCAATGCCAAGGAAGCACCCAAAACCGGACGTGGGAAAAATGATAGCTTACGCTATGAATACGACGATCACTACTTCCTAACTGACCCACGGGAATTCATCTATGAATTCTTCCCACTCCAGGAAGAATGGCAACTCCTCAAGCGACCAATAACACTCAAGGAATTTGAAAATCTACCCTTCGTGCGCTCTCTGTTCTTCCGGTATGGCCTCCACTTTGCCGACGAGGGCTATGGAGCTGTTGTCTTTACCGATGACACAGGAGCTGCCACCGTGCGGATTGCCATGCCCGCAGATATGCAAGGCTGCCTCATCTTCCACTACAACCTCAAGTTCTACGACAGCGAAGAGGATTCCTACGATAGCGTCTCACTCAAACGCTTCGTCATGCAGGTCAGTATAATAGATTTTTTTTTTCGAGCATACCGCGAATTACATTCCATTGTTTTAAAATCAATTTTTGAATTTTTTATTGGAAATTTCAAGACCTTTCAATTAAATCTAATCTTGAGCTTATTATTGCTAGCAAATACGCTTTCCGGAGTGATTAAAGTTTGACTTTGAAAAATTCAAAATGGTTAAGTGGAGCCCCTGAATCAGAGGGCTAAAACTCAACTGGTTTTTACGATTTTTTTTTTGAGAAAAAGGAATCGAGCAAGCTTAATACAAATTTCGGTATGTTTTCAAACATATTTAAACTTCTTATTTTTTTTTAATATTGCAAAATAGCAGACTAATAAGTAGCTCACTGGGGTGCCTCGTCGCTTTACTCCCTTTGGCGGAAAATTTGAAGCTCATAAAATTCATGTGTGAAAAAAATAAAACTGTATTTCATAGCTGAACCAAAAAAAACGGTGGAAATCGTTAAATCGGAACTTTTCTAATGGTTTCTTTTTTAAATGCATTCCATCTTTAGATAGACACCTATAATCAGAAAATTTGCTCAAATTTGGATTTTTCTAAAAGGTCTTGAAATTAATAACCCAACAGCAATAATAATCAATAAGTGCCAGTTAAATGTTTTATTTTATTTAAATACTGCGTATCTTTAACTTTATGGACTTTGCGGTTTTCGGATCTAGAAGACGAATGGCAAGAGATATCGATTTCAAATCTTCGGTGATACTCCCATATTAACTGAAGGTTTTTCCGATTTTGATTTGGTACATTTTCCCCTCGAAAATCTCGTTATTTTAACTCATAATTTGCTCTTGCTATTTGATTGATTTTGCATATCATTTGAATACTATTTATATTTAAATTTAGATTAATATTTCATCCACATAAGTCAAAAATCTCAATTTATGTTTTTCGGATTTTTCAATTCCAAATTTATGTCATTTGACAATATTGTAAGCGAAAGCCAAAATATTCGATAATGCGCACTTCTTAACCAATTTTTGATTTAGAAATGGCGTTCTCATAATTTCTGAATGATTTTAGTATCGGTAGTAATGGCTCCGGCACACCTTTTAGATCAGGAAAATTTCTCGAAATTAAAATTCGTATCCCTTTCTTTCTCATACGATCTGCACATGTCTACCTCATTCTTTTACACTGCAAATTCGACTGAGCTAAATTGAATTTAAAGTGACGTTTAAAAGAAGAAGAGTGCGAAATTCGAACATTTACGAACATTTGTTCGTAAATGTTCGTAAACACACAAAAAATGTTCGTAAAATTTTATCATTTGTTTGTATTTGTTCGTACATTTTGTTTGTCTGGCAAACATTTACGAAAAAATGACAAAATTTTACGAACATTTTTTTGTGTGTTTGCGAACATTTACGAACAAATGTTTGTAAAAGTACAAAAAATGTTCGTCAAATGATCATTTTACGAACAATTTTTGTGAAAAAAGTACAAAATTTTACGAACTTGTTTGTGGATTCACGAGCATTTCGTAAGTCCTCCATAGGATTTCACAAACATTTACGAACAATTTTACAAAATATTTTTTTGCTGTGCATATGAAATATGCATACATATTCTGGAAAAAACTTTTTTTTGACTAATTATAATTGATAAAAATCCAATTCTAGCGGATGATTACAGCCTCCATAGGTCTAATGTCGTAAGTTTGTTAGAATTTGAACAAGGAATTTAGAAAATAAAAAATATCGAAATTTTTAGCCCTATTTTTTAAATATTTTCCGTGCAGAAGATAACAATTATTAGCTACTTTTATTAAATTTGATGCACTGGTAAATATTTCCCAAATTGTCTGGATATTCTTTGAATACGAATCCGCTATCTATTATAGAATTTTACAAAGATCCTTTTCTCCAGAAATCCTTTTATTAAAAATGACCACTTGGGGTAAAAAGTAACAAGAGCTATGGAGCAAAAAGTAACAAAAACCGAAACAATTTCTGATGTCCCACGGCCGGCGAAGAGAAACGTCATTACGCTGTCTCGCCGCTTGTTGTTTGCATTGGTTAAACGATTTGCAGTCTTTTGTGTGTTTTTTGTAAAATAGCTTAAAATGCGCTTTTATCGCTCAGATAGAGAAAACGGTGTTTTACAAAGGTGTAGAAGAATAAATTTCCTATGAAAATATGTAATCTAGATATTTTACTTAAATTTACGGAATCCCGTAATAAAGCGAATCAAACTGTGATAGTATATTATGCCTGATACTATTTGCCCCAGCATTTTTGAGAATAGTCACAAAATTACCTTTTAGAAAACAGCTCGATAAATATATTTCCTTACAAAATAGAAGAAAATTTCTTTCACAGAGTTGTAGAGCGGTAAATTTCCTATAAAACTGTGCTAATTAGAAATTTCGGAGGTGCTCGGGTAGCTTGTAAAAAAATAAAATATCCGTTTTGTGACTTTTTGCCCCAGTCTTCCCTATAGGATATCTTTCGTAGGATCTTGATGATTTATTAAGAAATTGAATTAATCCCTAAGCTATTTTTGAAGAAAATATCGTGAAATTAGCTTATTGGATCCTACGGTCCCGAAAGAATTAAAAAGGAAAGGGAAAAGCGCGCTACCTTCGGACGACTGAAGCTTCGAACAATTAATATTTTCAATGTGTTTCAACTGAATTAGGTCCATTATAATATTATATTTTAATAGCTGGTCCAATGCCTCAAATTTTTAGAAAAGAGCATAGCCCAATTCACCAAGAACATAGAAAAAATGAATTGACCGAAGCTTGAGTCGTCCGAACGTAGCGCTTTCCCCTATCAGATACAACTTTCTAGAACATTCCAGTTCATCAAATTGACACTAGGAGTGCTAGATATTTTAAACAAAGTTTAAAAAATTGCATTTTCTGGCATTTTTTCCAAAAGTCTGTAACTTCTAATAAATAAATTGTTACGACTTTCAAGAACATCGCAACTTTGTGAAAATGACGCAAGAGGCGCTCTAATCACAAAGGCAAGATTTTCAAAATTAATTTTTCTGTTGATCCTCAAAAACTTCCCCAATTTAATTTTTTTTTGGCATTGAATTAATGAGCAGTAAAAAGTTAAAATTGATCAGTAACAAAAAATTTAAAACAGTGATATTATCGTCCAAATTTTGGCAAAGGGAAAATAAAGGGCTATATCGCTCCTTGGAAATTACAAGGGGCCAACTCACTTTTTGGCGATTTTGAGGTTTTAATGCACTCAGACAGAGAATTTAATAAAATTTCAGATGATATGAGTCAATAAATTTCGTTATTAGAAAAGTTTTTCAAAATTTTACTCTTTATGATTGCTTGCGCGGTTTTATTTTTTAAGTCAAGGGGCACAAAATAGATTTATCGTTCAAATTTTTGTGAAACAAGGGACTAACTCAAGCAAGTTGATCCCTTGTCATTCTAATTTCATGAAAATTTCCGCAACATTTAGAATGACAAAGAGCTAACTCATAAAAAAACATATTTTGAAAGGTAAAAATATGTATGTTTCGATGTTTATAATAATGCTCTTACAAATAGAAAAGAATTAAATTGTTTTTAATAACATACTTAATTGAGATAATTATTTATACAAAGTTGAATCTTTCATGCTGTCTCCTGAAAAATGGCTCAGATTGACTTGGCCCCTTGTAATTTCTAAGGAGCGATATGAAACTATTTTAAATGTTAATTATATAAATTAGGCCCATTTTTGTAAAGATTTAGTTTTTTACTGACCATAATTAGATATTTTACTGCTCATTTTTAATTTTTTTACTGCCAATTTAGATTTTTTTACTGCTCGTTTGTTTTTTCCCTTTTTTTCATTGAAATTTTTAAGATAAAATTTATTAATGAAAATATTTTCCTACCTTATCTTCCAACAGTCGGTCATCGGGAACATCGTGGCCTTTAGAGTCCATGCACCTTGTTCTGGAGCCTTCCTTCTGGACATCTTCGCCAATGTGGTCACGCCGCAGGAATACTTGACCGGGGAGCCGATGAAATTTAAGTCTGTGTGCAAATTTAAGGTAAGAACAAAACTGTGAAAAAAAATGGAATTGCTAGGTCCTTACCGAGAATATTTCTTTCAGATTTGCTGTGAGGAACTTCAGACAGTCATGGTGCCCCTTCCAGACTGTGCGAGCGGTGAATGGGGTCCCACAAAGGCTACCCGGCTCTTCGGCCTTGTGCCAATAACTCATCAAGTGAGTCCTTGGTATCCTTCCCCAATTGCTTTGATCCTCATATTATTGGATATTTTTTCTTGCAGGAACCTCTGATATTTGCCGGGAGGATAATTGAGTTGCAGTTCCGAATGTCGCGGCCACTGACAGACTTTATGGCCACCCTGCACAAGAATGGAATTGAGGAAAAGAAACTGGCCAAGTACATTTCCCATAGCATCATTGACGATGTCGTTACATTCACAATCAGGTGAGTTTTTTTTTTGTTTGAGATTGTTTTCCAAAGGATTCCTTTGATCCGTGTGATCTTTTTTGCAGTTTCCCGGAAGAAGGTCAGTACGGATTGGATATTTACACGCGAGAAGTGGGTTCAGTGTCTCACTATCACAACAACAATTCCTCCAGCGAGAAACATTTGCTCACTCATTGCTGTAAATATTTAATTAATTCATCAAAGCGCAACTGATTTGGCTCCAGAATCCTTTGGGGGTTCTGGATGCTCACGTAAGCATTATTAACAGCTCCTCTTCACTGTCCTAACTCATTCCTCGTTCCCTGAAACAAAATCCTTCACAACGATATGGTGCTAATCGATCAAAAAAAAAAAAGAATTACAAGATCATTTGAGTTTTATTGCGACTAAAAACACTCTTTTCCTCGTTACTGTATATAATTGAGACAAAAAGAATAAAAAAACAATGTATATTATAGACAAATAAATCATTTATTCTCGAATTAAATCCAATATTTTTTCTCCTTCATCGAACAATCTGTTTCTGTCCTTCTCAGCTTCCAGCTGCTTCCTGTGAACTTCCATTAGCTCCAGGTGGATCTTTCGGGTTGTCACAATCTGCCCAATCTTCTCCCGGATCTCCATGACTCTTGGCACATACTCATCGAATAGCTTTTCCTGGTAAATATTCTGCCTATCGAGATAACTGCATTTCTTCTGGAGAGTCTTCACAATGTACGGAATTAATTGTTCCCTTGGGGTCTTCCCTGATGGTCTCCTGTAAAATATTTCACATGGCAGAAATCCTAAAAACCCTCCTCACTGTTCCCGTCATACCATTGCACGGCTGATTTGTCCGGGGCCTCCTCTCTCAGGCATTCCAGAGCACTCAAACACTGTGAAATATTGCTATCTTCCCACATTGTCTCAAATTGTTCCTTAACTCCATTCCTGAGTTTTTTGTCGAACTTTAAAAACAAGTCCTCCACATCTAGCACCCTCTTAGCCCCCAGAGGGACTACAGTTAGCGGCAGGAAGATACTGGCACTGCCAAAAAGACAGGTAACTGTCAGATATCTTCCCAGCACCGCAAAAATACAAATTTCCGTGGAGAATTTGACTCACCCGAAGGCCGGAAGTGGTGCAATACACTGTCAATTACCATGCATTGCGCCCACTTCCGACCCCCAGGTAAAATCAAAGGTAAAAACGCAAAAAATAGGAACAAATAAAATATTGCAGACAAAACCCTAACCTCAATCCATCGAAAAGAGAGTCGATATCGGCTAAAAGCTCCTTTTTTACACTTGAAGCATAATTTGCATAGATCAATTCCTTGATTTTAATCTCAGCGTTGTTTTCCATTATCAATTGGGGTGGAAAATGCTGTGGAAAAGGGAGAAAACTGATAAAACTCACTGTGTTTTGCCTCCAACGCCGCTCAGACTTGAATATTCCCGTTTTGACGATTCTTGACCTTCCGAACACAAAATTTACTGAACGAAGCGTTTTACGGAATTTCGGAGACACACGGTGGCGCTGCAATAGCAATCGAAGAGAAACTCGATGACTTTTTTGCGGGATCGCAGAAACTTTTCTGAAAAAAAGCATAAAAATTAAGCAATTAAATTGTAGGAAATCATAAATATCCTGGAAAATTTTGTTCAAATTGTTTTTTGTAAAGTGTGTCACAGGAACTTCCAGAATTTTCTTTTTGCATTTCGATTTGGCTTTTGGGAATATCATCGAATTTTGGACGACTTTTGTACAATTTTTCCCACCTTCTATGCTACGCCAACGCCACATGCGACAGCTGTGGTAAACAAAAAGTAAGAAGAAGAAGAAAAGTGTTTAGTGTGGTTTGCGTTCTCTTCTTAAAATTAATTAACAATTCATAGGTAAGTGCTTTCAATAATTCCTCATCTATCGATTTGAAAATAAGCGGTGGTGTCTGCCCAACAATATGGAATAGATAATTGTGGGAGAAATGGTGTGTGAGATAGTGAAAAATGGTGTGTTTGCTTGGCTTCCCCTTTTCTCTACTTCGTCCATACCTCGCCTCACACTCCGGCCATTTGAGTTTGTTGGAAAATGGCATTTTTGCATGAATTCTTAATTATGCCACAATCCACCTGGACTTTCATGGTGCCAGGCAACTCAATAATTCAACTTAGAGTGCATTTATGCCACATTTTGGGGTGAGGTACTGTGGAGTTGTCCGGAAGACGTCAGGGAGCCTCGCGGTATTGCGTCTCCTCTCTTTGTTCAATACCCCCCAGTTCCCCCGTGCCCAGTGGCTGAAAACCCAATGTTCTCGCATCTATGGGCATCGCTGATGCCCAAGTACGCATTAAGTTAACCCCCGAAGTGCGTGCTTTAAGCCGCGAGAGAAAATAGATCCAAAAATGCCGTATGGGGAGAAATGGCGTGGGTGCGAGACTCTTCCACTTTTTAACTGTACTCGGTGTGAGACTCTGTGGGCTTCACCCAGATATTCCCAGAGAGTAGCACCTCATGCAAAATTTCACACCTTTTGGCGACGTCAGTGGCCTTTTCTTTCCGTGTGGAGCAAACGAAAAAAAAAGGGGAGCAGCCACCTCCGGGAAATTGATGGGGACGCGTGCTGAGGGTCGCTTTTTCATCAGCAATTTCTCGGCCCCTGTGGGAGCGTCCAAAAGGCCCCCACAGTGAATCACTTTCTGGCGGTTCTCGTGTGCGCGTTTTAATGAAATAATCGATGAAGATGAGGGAAGGACATTGCGCGATTCCCCCCTAAACTTCATCCTTTCCTCTCTTCACTTTTTTCACATCACCCAACTTCTGCAAAAGCTTCAAAGGAAGCACCGGCAGTGATTTGGGCATCTTTTAGTCATTCTCCTTGACCCTGCACCGCTTCCAAAAATTTCTCGTCACTCAAGTCTCTGTAAGACAGGTTTTACTTGTGGGAGGTGTGATTCTCATATTGGCAGAGTCTCCTGTTTGGTTCGAATTTAAGTGGTAGAACAGCGCTTTTAGCAGCAATGTTATGCCCTAGACACACTTACAACTTAAGCCGAGAGACGGCTTAACGTAATTATAATCAAAATAATGATCAGGAGGGGAATTCTGTAGCACTCTGGCAATGTCATATGGCAAATTGGGTTCGAATCTTAGGAGAGCTTTTTCGAAAATGCGATTCTATAGCCGTGACATTGTCATTTCAGCTCACGTGGCATTGTCTGAAGTCACATACAGTAGACTCTCTCAAATTCGGGCATATGGGACCGAAATGTCAGCCGAATTAGACAGAAATTCCGGCGACAAACTTTTTGAAATGCAACGATTTTTTATTCATGTGCATATAGATATTGAGTTTACACACTCATATATAACGTAAATTGCATGAAAATCCCTCAATAATGCAAAATAACATCAAAACTAAGACAAACCATGCCAAATTTGAGCATATTTGATTCATTTGATAATCAAACTTGAAAAATGACAACAAACTTTTTTTCAAATATAAACCGCTGCCCGAATTAAAAAGTAGCCCGATCTTAAAAGAGCTGAATTTGGGAGAGTCTACTGTATAATCAAAATAATGATCAGGAGGGGAATTCTATAGCGCTCTGGCAAAGTCATACGGCAAATTGGGTTCCAATCTTAGAACAGCTTTTTCGAAAATGCGATTCTGTAGCCGTGACATTGGCATTTCAGCTCACGTGACATTGTCAGAAGCGTCAGAAGTCACATATTTGAGATTTCTAGCAATTCAAATGATAATGAATTTTGTTAAATAAATCAAACAAGACGTACTGTATTTTCAAAAAATCATCAAGTAAAGGAATTTCATTAAAAAATCAATGAATTGCATTTTCGAACTCATATAATATGACAATAAAAGCTCGAATGGCATTGTCACGTTTCGAACTTACGCGTAACAATGCCGCGAAAATTACAGAATTCCCCATACAGATTACATTTCCATCAGTTTCTGACTAATCTATATCTCGGTTTAAGCTGGGAAACTGACGGGAATTTAGGCAAATCATTATTTTGATTACAATTACGTTAAGGCGGCTTTCGGCTAAAGATGTAAGTATGTCTAAGGCATTAGGCAGTCGTAATATTCTCATAAACGTTTTTTTTTTGTTTTCAATCCAAAAACGGTTTAATTGATTTATAGCCAAGGCTCAAAAAGAGGTGGCAAAGCGTCCCAGCATTGTATAATGCTCGAACTTAAGAGATAGAGCTTCCCATGGATTGTCTTTAAATCTTTAAACCCAGTTTTTTGTCCAAAAAAGTCCTTTTCGTTTGTTTTCCAACTTTTTAAGCAAATTAGTTGAGAAATAAAGTCACCAAAGTTGTTTGATCTTCATAAATTCGATGTCGAATTTTTTTTCGGTCATATAGGTGTCTATGGATGAAATGTGCGCATGGACTATCTCCAAAATATATCGGAAACTATAAATGAAATCGTTGGAGTCGTTTTCGATTAAGGGAAGAATCACATTGACAGTAAAATGCTCTCCGTATTTCGTTGATTTACGCATTTTCATTGCAATTCTTACGCAAATTTTCAATTACCGCATTACCTTATCTTACTCGGTGGCACTAGCTGAAAATAGTATAAGAAAATTGAATAAATAAAACGAAAATTCGATAAACCGTTTATCGCATTTTCGTTTTATTTCATCAGTTTTCTTATATTATTTTCACCTAGTGCCACCGAGTATGAGATAAGGTAATACGGTAATCGAGAATTTGCGTAAAAATTGCAATGAAAATGCGTAAATTAACAAAATCTGTTAGAATTTTACTGTCAATATGATTCTGCCCTAAATCTTTAAGCCAAGTTTTTTATCCATAAAAGTTTACCTCCGTTCATTTTCCAATTTTTAAACAAATCAATTGAGAAGGAAGGCCACCAAAGTAGTTTAGATTTGACTTTTAAAATTTCGATGTCGAAATTTATTTCGGTCATAGGTGTTTATGGATGAAACGTGCACCGACTATCTCACCAAAACACATCCGAAACTAAAAGAAATAGCTGGATCCGTTTTCGAAAAAGCTTGTTTTAGATGGGGTGGGGAAAAACACAGACAAATATCTCCAGACTAGATTATGTTTTTTTGAGGTGTGAGGGGGGTCACCGAAGTCTGAAAGTTGATATCTTACCGTTTAAGCTCTCTGAGTTCGAATAGTAAAAAATTACGAGTCTAACAAAAGTTTTGTAAAAACTACAAATGCTTTTGTAAGTTTATACATTCTTTCAACTATCTATTGCTATCATGTCCAAGAAAAATTGCAGGTCACCACAACAGGATTACTATTTTATGATATTTTTTAAACTTGCGCTTCCATAATATTAATTATGTCAAATAAATCTATATTATTTTCTTATATCTTAAATCGCTTTTTGCTATAAAATTTTGTTTTTTTGTTAAGAAGTTTAGTAACTTTTCGCACAACAAGAAACAATTAGGCTCTAAATCCTAGTATCTTTGATATATTTAATAAGTTCTCTAATTATTCTTTTGCTCATTCACCTAACAAACACAGTAAAAGACAATATTTTTATAAATATGGAAATTATATTCACATATTGGTCATTTGGAACTGGTCAATTTGGTTCTTTATGGCTCCGGCACAACTTTTAGATCATGAAAATTTCATGAAGTCGAAATTCGAATCCCTTTCTTTCTCACATGTTTTGTATATGTCTATCTTATTCTCTCGCACTCATCTTCTTTTAAAGATCACTCCAAATTCAATTTAGCTCAAACGAATTTGGTAAGCGAAAGAATTAGATAGTTATATGCAAAACATGTGAGAAAGAAAGGGTTTCAAATTTCGCCTTCATGAAATTTTTCTGATCTAAAAGGTGTGCCGAAGGCATTATGCCTGGTACATCTTTTAGATCAGGAAAATTTCATAAAATCAAAATTCACATCCCTTTCTTTATTAAAAGTTTTTCACATGTCTGGCCTACTCTTGCACTCTTCTTCTTTTGAACATCACATCAAATTAAATTTAGTTCAGTTTAATTTTGAGTCCGAAAGAGTGGGATAGACTTATGCAAATCTTTTGAGAAAGAAAGAGATACGAATTTCGATTTCATAAAAGTTTATCGATCTAAAAGATTTACGGGCATTAGGGAATTTCAAGAATCAGATATGCAGAATTTTATCCACACACTGAATATTGATTATTTAGTTAAAAAAATTTTAAAATCAAGTAGCAATGTGGAACAAGCAAGTAATTTCGATTTGCAACTAAATATTTCGTCTTATAAAATGTTTTAGCTGGATCTCGCTTTTGATTGGCTAGAACTTTGAATGCCTGCAAGCTCTAGCCAATCAGAAAACGCGATGGCACTAAAACGTTTCAGGAGGTTAAATATTTAATTGAATATTCCTCATTGGAATTTACAGAATAGAACTTTGGGCCTTTTTCGATTTTGAGAATTTGATGAACTCACTCAGACTCCAAGAAAACTTATGTATACAAAGCTATAACAATTTTAAGAACCCTCCATTTCTGTTAGAGAATTAAAAAAAAAGCCTTACAAATACTAGAATTCTACAGAAATAAATTGACAGTAAAACACAACAAAAAAAAAAACTTTACAATGCTTAAATGTTTTACAGAGATGTCCAATTATAACTCACAGAACAGCAGAAATAAAATACTAAAGTTGTTAGAAAAAAAAAAAAGTTATTTTGCAATCGAACTAATTAAAAGCTCTATACGTTTGAGTTCTGCAAAATAATCTAATTTTATAACATTCTCAAATATTGTAATACACTTGCTTTCTTCTTAAGAAAGTTACTTAATTTAAAACTGACATAGCAAAAATTTCAAACATTGAACCTCTTGTTCAAAGACCATATAGTCAATGTATTATAGAAGTTTCTCAAGTGTGAGTGTGAGATGATTCAATTAAATTTATCGCTTTTAGTGGATTAGCTCCCTCAATTCTTCCCACCCTCCCCCAAAAATCATTCACATTTTCAGCATTTCTTGGGAGATATACATTTATAATGAAAGATAAGCAAAAAGTATTTTGTTTGCCAATAACACTGTTTAAATATCCTTTAAATATCAAATGCCAGCACATTTTCTATTTTACATTTACATCCTGTATTATTTTGATAATTCAATGAATTGCCAGAGAAATTTTCACTGGGAATTGGGAATGATGCCTTTTTTCTGTATCCTGCCACTTTTGCAAATGGGGCCCAGTGGGAATTTTTGCTGTAGAATTGAAATTTTCAATTTGTGCCTCTGTTTTTACTCATGGTATATCTCGGGGGGGTGGAAGGCAATATCTCGTGTGAGTTTAAGCCAATATGCAGATAAAATGTCTCTTGTTTTTTAACGATAGACTATTGTTAGTCGAAATGACTAGAAATATACTGAAAAGTAACGAGAAAGGCGATATTGAGGTCATGTTCCTCTCTGATGAGGGTTAGGTAATAAGATCTGGAGATTGGGGGGGGGGGGGGGTCAGTATAAACTGGAAGTCGATATTTGACAGCGTTTCACCTCTATTCCTAGGAAAGTACACCGACAAATTCCCTGTGCTCAGTAATAATCTTTCGAAGAGATAAAGACAAACCAAATTTATTCGAAAATGCAAGTTCACATATTCGCCGCTTTAGCGTTGGATGATCTGCCATTTCAAATTTTCGGTATTGCTGACATTCCATCAATCAAAATCTTTAACACACTGCGTTAACTAATGCTGCGAAAAATTGATTTTCGGAAAGGTCAATTGGTCAAATAAGGAAAGTCATTCGGTCAAATCGGGAAGGTTATTACAGAACGTAAGGATTCTAAGGGCCCTAATAGACTCAGGCTGATCCTCCAGAATATTTAGCTTATAAAATTGGGCAGTATTACATTAGGAAAAGAAAATTCGTACAAAGTATCTCTAATCGATGAAACTAAGCCCACAGTGTAAGACCATTTGAGAAAAATCTTTACTGCAAAATTTTACAGGCTAAATATTCTCGAGGATCAGCCTGAGCCTATTTGGGCCCTAAGGGCCTCGACAGACTTCAGGATTAGTCGAGAGACGGCTTAGCGTAATTATATTCGAAATAATGATTAAACTACATTTCCATAATTTTCCACTAAGTCGTCTCTCGGCTTAAGTCGTAAGTGTGTCTAGGGCATAAGATTAGTTACTCCTAGAACCTAGACTAAACTTGAGATTATCAGTTAATTTAAAAATTTACGACTACATTTTATTAATTCAAAGTTTTGTGTACGCTGCCGTCTTAGCTTCGATTACTAACCTCCAAAGCAAAACTCTGGACTAATTCGTCTTCTATTAATTTATTAATAATCTCTTTTGAATGCAAACGATTGAAACTAAAACTTTTTAATTACATTCTTGAATTTTTTTATGGTAGGATTGTCTAATTCAGATCCTGCTCCGAATGATAATTTTCGACAACTCCAACTGGGAATACCGAATTTTTCTTTAATGGCTCCACCAGACCTTTTAGATCAGGTAAATTTCATGAAGTCAAAATTCGAATCCCTGTCTTTCTCACACGCTTTGTATATGTCCGTCCCTTTCGCATTCCAAATTCGATTGAGCGAAATTGAATTCGTTGTGACGTTTTAAAGAAGAAGTAGAGTACGAAAGAATGGAGATAGGCATATACATAGCGTGTGAGAAAGACAGAAATTCGAATTTCGACTTCATGAAATTTTCCTGATCTAAAAGGTGTGGCGGAGCCATAATAAACGCAGTAATAATTCTTTTTATATCTATGTTATAATCTTATTATTTCATTGCTCTTTAAAAAATGAAAACTCCATTCTTATTGATAAGTT